>NW_024751182.1:0-17317 GCF_018991925.1 Homarus americanus
GAAGAAAGAAGAGAAATTGCTGGATTGACAAACACAACAGCCACACGGACACGACGACAAGAGATTATGTTAATTTGAGAAAAACTTGGTGGTTGTGATGTGTCTGTCTGTCTGTCTGTCTGTCTGTCACTTCCTGTTGGTGTAGGATGATAATAAGCTGCTTAGATCTCTCTCTCTCTCTCTCTCTCTCTCTCTCTCATATCTACTTCAGGAGACGTGTGTGTGTGTGTGTGTGTGTGTGGGTGTGTGTGTGTGTGTGTGTACGTTGGCGACACACGGTGTAATTGTCAGCTTGCTCGCCTCGCAAGCGAATGAACCCGGGTTCCATTTCCGGGCAGGGTGAGACAATGAGCAAGTTCCTTTGCGTCATTTACCTCTATCTACCCAACAGTAATTAGGGACCTGGATGTTAATCGATTCGCGCGTTGTGTTACGGGGTAATGGTTAGCCAGTGCAGTTGGCCACGGACTATTCCTTGACACTGGGTCACTCAGCTCATTAACTCAGGGTGTGGTTGTTGTGTTGGCGACAGCTTCAACACCTTAAACAAATTCACGCCTAGGTGGCCCTTGGGCCTGGCCATTCTCATTACAGGAGGGGCAACCATTATAATAAAAAAAAAAAAAAACGATCATCAACTTCAGGTACACCAATCATCCTTGTAAAAAAATCCTGATTGAATAATTTCCTCAGTAACATACAAGTGAACCAAACTTGGGTACTACACAACTACAGTATCACTCAATGACTTATTTTACACTATATCTACTACCACTTAACATTTCTATATCAGTTCAACAACCATCACTCAACCTTGTTCCATTTTATCTAAAGTTCGTTAATCAATAAGAGGAATTATTATCACAACACAAGCATTCATTAATCAGTCTCCACTGTGAATCATTTTGCTGGGGTGTGTGGGAGGATTACGCTGGATAATAACTTTAGTGTTTTGTATATCCAGAAGAATCTTAACTCCAGCTTACTCCAACTAATAACTAACCTAATCTAACACAACCTAAGCTAATCTAATCTAACCTAACCTGAAAAATCTCCACGACAACTTACTCCAACTAATAACTAACCAAACATAAGCTAACATAATTACAGACAGATAGACACACACACACACACACACACACACACACACACATAAACCATAAATATGTTATATGGAACATAAATATAACTTCCAAAGTCACTCTCATATACTTCCTAACCGCGGCCTGACGAAATAGTACACCTGTAACGTTCTGTCAGGGCTCAGGTCGAGGCTCCTCCTTACTGATCATCTATACGTGTGTGTGTGAGTGTGAGATGTTTCCTAGTATGTAATAAAAAAGGCGGGGATCCGCTTTTGAATTTTGCCACATACAACGGCTAGTTTATTGTGCACCCATATTCATCCCGTGAACGGTAGCGTAGGCAGATTATAGTTAAACAGTACAAGTCAGAATATTATGGAACTGAATGTTAAAAACAATGTATTTCCAAAAAATTATTTGTTTAGTTCTGTACAGTACATCGCCCTCTCCCTCAACCTGCCATTATTCAATAAATTATTTGTTCCCTCGTTCTAACAAGAGATACACGATAACATATCCTATTTAAAGATAAAAATACACTGTCCAGGAAGAGTCATAACAAACTTAGGGGTTATCTGAGAGAGAGAGAGAGAGAGAGAGAGAGAAACAATACCTTCTACAGTACAGTTATATAGTATGACCACCATGACCCACGGAGATCTGTACCTCTTGGCTCCTGACCTCTGTTGACCTTGTGTATACTCACCCAGTTGACCTTTCCTGCCCTATCTCGCCCATTCCTCCTACAGTCAAGGGCTGGGGGGCCTACGGGGGGGGGACGGAGGGGAATAGTTCTGTAAGCATAGTTGAGGTTAGGTTAGGTTAGGTTCAAATGAGTGATAGATCAGGTCCCATGGTTAGTTTATCTCTCTCTCTCTCTCTCTCTCTCTCTCTAACACATATATATCCCTATTCTGTAAAATCGTGTGGTTATTAATATTTACTCACTGTTGATATTCCGGGAGAGAGAAAGAGAGAGAGAGAGAGAGATGTAGATTGAGAGAAAGATATTATTGAGAGAGTAGACGAGGGAAATAGACTGGAGAGAGAGAGGGAGAGAGAGAGAGAGAGAGAGAGAGAGATGTGAATTAGTGTTTACTCCCACTCATAAGTATAGTATTAGTCAACTTATATTATACAGGGTCTCCAGTCCACATTAAAATGAAAACAACTTTGTAAAACCTTATAAACTTTTGATTGAATGATAACAGATTAATATCCACACACACACATTATAGTCAGTCTCTTCGAGTTTCATTTGGTGTATGGGTATATATCGTTTGGGTATAAGGTATAAGGCATCATTCGGGAGAGGTCAGGTCAGGTCAAAGTAAAGGTAAGGTCAGGGTAGGTGATCTCAGTGGCCAGGAAACGTGAATTTTTAGGTTGGGATGAATATTTATTTTTGTGGGGGGGAAGCGAGTATGATTTTATATGATGGTGATGAAGGAAGGAATAGAGGGAGAGATGGAGAGGAATTATGAAGGAGGGAAGGTTGAAGGAAAGCTGAGAATAGGAAAAGGAAGGGAGGAAGGAAGGAGACAGGGAAAATTGAAAAACTGATAAAGATGATGGAAGGGTGAAAGTAAAGAGGATGGCGAGGAAAGAAAGAAGGATAGAGGGAAGGAAAGAAATCACGAAAATTTCAAATGAAGAAATGAAGACGAAAATCAACAAAAAAAATTAAATAAAAGAAGAAATAATCAAGAGAGAAGAAAGAAGAGAAATTGCTGGATTGACAAACACGACAGCCACACGGACACGACGACAAGAGATTATGTTAATTTGAGAAAAACTTGGTTGTGATGTGTCTGTCTGTCTGTCTGTCTGTCTGTCTGTCTATCTATCGCTTCCTGTTGGTGTAGGATGATAATAAGCTGCTTAGATCTCTCTCTCTCTCTCTCTCATATCTACTTCAGGAGACGTGTGTGTGTGTAATAATAATAATAATAATAATAATTAACGGTTTATTGAAAAAGTTCTGCAGCCCGAAGGCTGAAAATATACATTGGACATAAATGACTTATTACATACATTGGTGGTTTAACAAAAGCCTTCATTAGAGAAAGGTGAAGGAACATACAGTGAACATACAGATTATTGTAGGTGTTGAACAGCAAACACGTAGTCAATGGCACCCTCACAGATGGTGTTATGAGGGGCCTCACGTGGTGTAGTAATTCCCTCACAGATGGTGTTATGAGGGGCCTCACGTGGTGTAGTAATTCGCTCACAGATGGTGTTATGCGGGGCCTCACATGGTGTAGTAATTCCCTCACAGATGGTGTTATGAGGGGCCTCACGTGGTGTAGTAATTCCCTCACAGATGGTGTTATGAGGGGTCTCACGTGGTGTAGGAATTCCCTCACAGATGGTGTTAAGAGGGGCCTCACGTGGTGTAGGGAATTCCTCACAGATGGTGTTAAGAGGCCTCACGTGGTGTAATAATTCCCTCACAGATAGTGTTATGAGGGCCTCGTGGTGTAGTAATTCCCTCACAGATGGTGTTATGAGGGGCCTCACGTGGTGTAGTAATTCCCTCACAGATGGTGTTATGAGGGGCCTCACGTGGTGTGGTAGTTCCCTCACAGACGGTGTTCTATGAGTGAGGTGTGGTCCCAGGCCTTCCTATCGTAGACAGATTAACACATCGCTGGTTGATGGGTCAGGCCGTTATCACTGGGTACCTGGGACCTCACTGTGTGAAGGTCAACTTGGGTACCACTGTTACTGTTGAGTTGTTCTCACTGACTTAAGCACTGTTCACCACTGTTCACCTCTGTTTAACACTGGTTCCATTCCTTTCCTCGTGAAATAGTAACCTGGCGTGAACATTTGATATTCCGGCGTGAGTAGGGAGGAGGTTCAGGGGAGGAGTTAGTATGGGCCAACAACGGACCTGGCTGTGGGGGCCTTGAGTACATCTTTCGGCTCTTCAGTAGTCAGGGATGAAGTGTAATGTGGTGTGTGTGTGTGTGTGTGTGCGTTGCCGACACACGGTGTAATTATCAGCTTGCTCGCCTCGTAAGTCAATGAACCCGGGTTCCATTTCCGGGCAGGGTGAGACCATGAGCAAGTTCCTTTGCTTCATTTACCTCTATCTACCCAACAGTAATTGGGGACCTGGATGTTAATCGATTCGCGCGTCGTGTTACGGGGTAATGGTTAGCCAGTGCAGTTGGCCACGGACTATTCCTTGACACTGGGTCACTCAGCTCATTAACTCAGGGTGTGGTTGTTGTGTTGGCGACAGCTTCAACACCTTAAACAAATTCACACCTAGGTGGCCCTTGGGCCTGGCCACTCTCATTACAGGAGGGGCAACCATTATAATAATAAAAAAAAGCAAAAAAAAAACGATCATCAACTTCAGGTACACCAATCATCCTTGTAAAAAAATCCTGATTGAATAATTTCCTCAGTAACATACAAGTGAACCAAACTTGAGTACTACACAACTACAGTATCACTCAATGACTTATTTTACACTATATCTACTACCACTTAACATTTCTATATCAGTTCAACAACCATCACTCAGCCTTGTTCCATTTTATTTAAAGTTCGTAAATCAATAAGAGGAATTATTATCACAACACAAGCATTCATTAATCAGTCTCCATTGTGAATCATTTTGCTGGGGTGTGTGGGAGGATTACGCTGGATAATAACTTTAGTGTTTTGTATATCCAGAAGAATCTTAACTCCAGCTTACTCCAACTAATAACTAACCTAATCTAACACAACCTAACCTAATCTAATCTAACCTAACCTGAAAAATCTCCACGACAACTTACTCCAACTAATAACTAACCAAACATAAGCTAACATAATTACAGACAGACACACACACACACACACACACACACACACTGTTACGCCTTCTCTTAATTTACTTAAATATCCAGGTTCTAGGCGTAACCAAACAAAAAAAGTGAAGTAAATTAAAAGGGAATAAAAATTAATAAAGTAAACCTTTAAGAATTTATAATTAATTAAATATTAACACAATAAAGACCCTCGTAGGCTATCACAACAAATTGATTCACCATCGAAACTTTTAAGACACAAATGATACTAAAACATCGAAACATCAAAAGAACAATAATAAAGCATTGGATTACGTTAACACTGCATAAACATATAAAAACTAACACCGAAATTACCTAAAGTGAAACAACACTGAATTACTTAAATGTAACTAATCAAATACTGATGGACACAAACAGAGACATAAATAGGTACTCACATAGATATACCACATTGGTGGCGACAGGAACAACACAAATAAATTAAGTATAAGTAACAGGTGAAGAGTGTCACTCAAAGGATGTGGACTGTATGACAGGAGGACTGAACTAACTCCGTCAGTTGGTGGGTCCTATATATAAGGTCGGCTCCCGCCACGCGACCCGCCGGTGGGTCGTTTAACGATGCAGATGGTCGTTAGAGAACAAAGAATACTGGTTACAATACAAAATGGGTTTGAACAAATAATAACAGTTAAAACCTTAACAGCACAGGGTTAAGGTGACTAGATTATATAATAGTAAATACAACACATCATTACAGGAATAATATGGAACATGGAAGCATGTTATATAAAAAAAATAGAAAAATACGACACGGTCGTAACAACACACACATATAAACCATAAATATGTTATATGGAACATAAATATAACTTCCAAAATCACTCTCATATACTTCCTAACCGCGGCCTGACGAAATAGTACACCTGTAACGTTCTGTCAGGGCTCAGGTCGAGGCTCCTCCTTAATCATCATCTATACGTGTGTGTGAGTGTGAGATGTTTCCTAGTATGTAATAAAAAAGGCGGGGATCCGCTTTTGAATTTTGCCACATACAGCGGCTAGTTTATTGTGCACCCATATTCATCCCGTGAACGGTAGCGTAGGCAGATTATAGTTAAACAGTAGAAGTCAGACTATTATGGCACTGAATGTTAAAAACAATGTATTTCCAAAAAATTATTTGTTTAGTTCTGTACAGTACATCGCCCTCTCCCTCAACCTGCCATTATTCAATAAATTATTTGTTCCCTCGTTCTAACAAGAGATACACGATAACATATCCTATTTGAAGATAAAAATACACTGTCCAGGAAGAGTCTGTATAAACTTGAGTTATCTGAAGAAACAGTACAGTTATATACTATGACCACCATGACCCACGGAGATCTGTACCTCTTGGCTCCTGACCTCTGTTGACCTTGTGTATACTCACCCAATTGAACTTTCCTGCCCTATCTCGCCCTTTCCTCTTACAGTCAAGGGCTGGGCGGGCCGAGGGGGGTGGGGGGGACGGAGGGGAATGGTTCTGTAAGCATAGTTGAGGTTAGATTAGGTTAGGTTCAAATGAGTGATAGTTTAGGTCCCATGGTTAGATAATCTCTCTCTCTCTCTCTCTCTCTCTCTCTAACACATATATATCCCTATTCTGTAAAATCGTGTGGTTATTTATATTTACTCACTGTTGATATTCTGGGAGAGAGAAAGAGAGAGAGAGAGAGAAAGTGATGTGAATTAGTGTTTGCATCCTCCTTACGTATAGTAAATTGGCATATAATATACAGGGTCTTGATCACATTAAAATAGCTCTTTATGACATATAAACTTTGATTGAATGATGTGAATTAATATCCACACACACATTATAATAGTCTCTTGAGATTTCATTTTGGTGTATGAAGTATATATCGTTTGAGTATAAAATTATAAGGCATCGTTGGGAGAAAGTCAGGTCAAAGTAAAGGTAAGGTCAGGGTAGGTGATCTCAGTGGCCAGGAAACGTGAATTTTTAAGTTGGGATGAATATTTTTTTTTGGGGGGGGAGGAGGGAGGGGGGAAGCGAGTATGATTTTATATGATGGTGATGAAGGAAGGAATAGAGGGAGAGATGGAGAGGAATTATGAAGGAGGGAAGGTTGAAGGAAAGATGAGAATAGGAAAAGGAAGGGAGGAAGGAGACAGGGAAAATTGAAAAACTGATAAAGATGATGGAAGGGTGAAAATAAAGAGGATGGCGAGGAAAGAAAGAAGGATAGAGGGAAGGAAAGAAATCACGAAAATTTTAAATGAAGAAATGAAGACGAAAATCAACAAAAAATTAAATAAAAGAAGAAATAATTATGAGAGAAGAAAGAAGAGAAATTGCTGGATTGACAAACACGACAGCCACACGGACACGACGACAAGAGATTATGTTAATTTGAGAAAAACTTGGTGGTTGTGATGTGTCTGTCTGTCGCTTCCTGTTGGTGTAGGATGATAATAAGCTGATTAGATCTCTCTCTCTCTCTCTCTCTCTCTCTCTCTCTCTCTCTCTCATATCTACTTCAGGAGACGTGTGTGTGTGTGTGTGTGTACGTTGGCGACACACGGTGTAATTGTCAGCTTGCTCGCCTCGCAAGCGAATGAACCCGGGTTCCATTTCCGGGCAGGGTGAGACCATGAGCAAGTTCCTTTGCGTCATTTACCTCTATCTACCCAACAGAAATTGGGGACCTGGATGTTAATCGATTCGCGCGTCGTGTTACGGTTAGCCAGTGCAGTTGGCCACGGACTATTCCTTGACACTGGGTCACTCAGCTCATTAACTCAGGGTGTGGTTGTTGTGTTGGCGACAGCTTCAACACCTTAAACAAATTCACGCCTAGGTGGCCCTTGAGCCTGGCCATTCTCATTACAGGAGAGGCAACCATTATAATAATAAAAAAAAAAATAATAAATAAAACGATCATCAATTTCAGGTACACCAATCATCCTTGTAAAAAAATCCTGATTGAATAATTTCCTCAGTAACATACAAGTGAACCAAACTTGGGTACTACACAACTACAGTATCACTCAATGACTTTTTTACACTATATCTACTACCACTTAACATTTCTATATCAGTTCAACAACCATCACTCAACCTTGTTCCATTTTATTTAAAGTTCGTTAATCAATAAGAGGAATTATTATCACAACACAAGCATTCATTAATCAGTCTCCATTGTGAATCATTTTGCTGGGGTGTGTGGGAGGATTACGCTGGATATAACTTTAGTGTTTTGTATATCCAGAAGAATCTTAACTCCAGTTTACTCCAACTAATAACTAACCTAATCTAACACAACCTAACCTAATCTAATCTAACCTAACCTGAAAAATCTCCACTACAACTTACTCCAACTAATAACTAACCAAACATAAGCTAACCTAATTATAGACAGACACACACACACACACACACACACACACACACACATAAACCATAAATATGTTATATGGAACATAAATATAACTTCCAAAATCACTCTCATATACTTCCTAACCGCGGCCTGACGAAATAGTACACCTGTAACGTTCTGTCAGGGCTCAGGTCGAGGCTCCTCCTTACTGATCATCTATACGTGTGTGTGTGAGTGTGAGATGTTTCCTAGTATGTAATAAAAAAGGCGGGGATCCGCTTTTGAATTTTGCCACATACAGCGGCTAGTTTATTGTGCACCCATATTCATCCCGTGAACAGTAGCGTAGGCAGATTATAGATAACAGTAGAAGTCAGAATATTATGGCACTGAATGTTAAAAACAATGTATTTCCAAAAAATTATTTGTTTAGTTCTGTACAGTACATCGCCCTCTCCCTCAACCTGCCATTATTCAATAAATTATTTGTTCCCTCGTTCTAACAAGAGATACACGATAACATATCCTATTTGAAGATAAAAATACACTGTCCAGGAAGAGTCATAACAAACTTGGGGGTTATGTGAGAGAGAGAGAGAGAGAGAGAGAAAAACAATACCTTCTACAGTACAGTTATATAGTATGACCACCATGACCCACGGAGATCTGTACCTCTTGGCTCCTGACCTCTGTTGACCTTTTGTATACTCACCCAGTTGACCTTTCCTGCCCTATCTCGCCCATTCCTCCTACAGTCAAGGGCTGGTGGGCCGAGGGGGTGGGGGGAAGGAGAGGAATGGTTCTCATATAGTTGAGTTAGAAGTTAGGTTAAGTTCAAATAGGTGATAGATCAGGTCCAGATTTGATTTTATCTCTCTCTCTCTCATCTCTAACAAAATCGTGTAGTTGTTGTTGATATTTAAGGAGAGATGTATAGATTGGGGAAAAGATGTTATTAGGGAGAGAAAGTGAGCAGAAATAGACTGGAAGAGAGAGAGAGAGAGTGAGAGATGTGAATTAGTGTTTACTCCCACTCATAAGTATACAGTAGTATTAGTCAACTTATATTATACAGGGTCTCCAGTCCACATTAAAATGAAAACAACTTTGTAAAATCTTATAAACTTTTGATTGAATGATAACAGATTAATATCCACACACACACATTATAGTCAGTCTCTTCGAGTTTCATTTGGTGTATGGGTATATATCGTTTGGGTATAAGGTATAAGGCATCATTCGGGAGAGGTCAGGTCAGGTCAAAGTAAAGGTAAGGTCAGGGTAGGTGATCTCAGTGGCCAGGAAACGTGAATTTTTAGGTTGGGGTGAATATTTTTTTTTGGGGGGGGAAGGAGGGAGGGGAGGGGAGGGAGGGAAGCGAGTATGATTTTATTTGATGGTGATGAAGGAAGTGAATAGAGGGAGAGATGGAGAGGAATTATGAAGGAGGGAAATTGAAGGAAAGATGAGAATAGGAAAAGGAAGGGAGGAAGGAGACAGGGAAAATTGAAAAACTGATAAAGATGATGGAAGGGTGAAAATAAAGAGGATGGCGAGGAAAGAACGAAGGATAGAGGGAAGGATAGAAAGAAGGATAGAGGGAAGGAAAGAAAGAAGGATAGAGGGAAGGAAAGAAATCACGAAAATTTTAAATGAAGAAATGAAGACGAAAATCAACAAAAAAATTAAATAAAAGAAGAAATAATCATGAGAGAAGAAAGAAGAGAAATTGCTGGATTGACAAACACGACAGCCACACGGACACGACGACAAGAGATTATGTTAATTTGAGAAAAACTTGGTGGTTGTGATGTGTCTGTCTGTCTGTCTGTCTGTCTGTCGCTTCCTGTTGGTGTAGGATGATAATAAGCTGATTAGATCTCTCTCTCTCTCTCTCTCTCTCTCTCATATCTACTTCAGGAGACGTGTGTGTGTGTGTGTGTGTGTGTGTGTACGTTGGCGACACACGGTGTAATTGTCAGCTTGCTCGCCTCGCAAGAGAATGAACCCGGGTTCCATTTCCGGGCAGGGTGAGACCATGAGCAAGTTCCTTTGCGTCATTTACCTCTATCTACCCAACAGTAATTGGGGACCTGGATGTTAATCGATTCGCGCGTCGTGTTACAGGGTAATGGTTAGCCAGTGCAGTTGGCCACGGACTATTCCTTGACACTGGGTCACTCAGCTCATTAACTCAGGGTGTGGTTGTTGTGTTGGCGACAGCTTCAACACCTTAAACAAATTCACGCCTAGGTGGCCCTTGGGCCTGGCCATTCTCATTACAGGAGGGGCAACCATTATAATAATAATAATAAAAAGAAAAAAAACGATCATCAACTTCAGGTACACCAATCATCCTTGTAAAAAAATCCTGATTGAATAATTTCCTCAGTAACATACAAGTGAACCAAACTTGGGTACTACACAACTACAGTATCACTCAATGACTTATTTTACACTATATCTACTACCACTTAACATTTCTATATCAGTTCAACAACCATCACTCAGCCTTGTTCCATTTTATCTAAAGTTCGTTAATCAATAAGAGGAATTATTATCACAACATAAGCATTCATTAATCAGTCTCCATTGTGAATCATTTTGCTGGGGTGTGTGGGAGGATTACGCTGGATAATAACTTTAGTGTTTTGTATATCCAGAAGAATCTTAACTCCAGCTTACTCCAACTAATAACTAACATAATCTAAGACAACCTAACCTAATCTAATCTAATCTAACCTAACCTGAAAAATCTCCACGACAACTTACTCCAACTAATAACTAACCAAACATAAGCTAACATAATTACAGACAGACAGACACACGCACACACACACATAAACCATAAATATGTTATATGGAACATAAATATAACTTCCAAAATCACTCTCATATACTTCCTAACCGCGGCCTGACGAAATAGTACACCTGTAACGTTCTGTCAGGGCTCAGGTCGAGGCTCCTCCTTACTGATCATCTATACGTGTGTGTGAGTGTGAGATGTTTCCGAGTATGTAATAAAAAAGGCGGGGATCCGCTTTTGAATTTTGCCACATACAGCGGCTAGTTTATTGTGCACCCATATTCATCCCGTGAACGGTAGCGTAGGCAGATTATAGTTAAACAGTATAAGTCAGAATATTATGGCACTGAATGTTAAAAACAATGTATTTCAAAAAAATTATTTGTTTAGTTCTGTACAGTACATCGCCCTCTCCCTCAACCTGCCATTATTCAATAAATTATTTGTTCCCTCGTTCTAACAAGAGATACACGATAACATATCCTATTTGAAGATAAAAATACACTGTCCAGGAAGAGTTACAACAAACTTGGGGGTTATCTGAGAGAGAGAGAGAGAGAGAGAGAGAGAGAAACAATACCTTCTACAGTACAGTTATATAGTATGACCACCATGACCCACGGAGATCTGTACCTCTTGGCTCCTCACCTCTGTTGACCTTGTGTATACTCACCCAGTTGACCTTTCCTGCCCTATCTCGCCCATTCCTCCTACAGTCAAGGGCTGGGGGGCCCAGGCGAGGGGGGGGACGGAGGGGAATGGTTCTGTAAGCATAGTTGAGGTTAGGTTAGGTTAGGTTCAAATGAGTGATAGATCAGGTCCCATGGTTAGTTTATCTCTCTCTCTCTCTCTAACACATATATATCCCTATTCTGTAAAATCTTGTGGTTATTTATATTTACTCACTGTTGGTATTCTGGGAGAGAGAGAGAGAGAGAGAGAGAGAGAGAGAGAGAGAGATGTGAATTAGTGTTTACTCCCACTCATAAGTATAGTATTAGTCAACTTATATTATACAGGGTCTCCAGTCCACATTAAAATGAAAACAACTTTGTAAAACCTTATAAACTTTTGATTGAATGATAACAGATTAATATCCACACACACACACACATTATAGTCAGTCTCTTCGAGTTTCATTTGGTGTATGGGTATATATCGTTTGGTATAAGGTATAAGGCATCATTCGGGAGAGGTCAGGTCAGGTCAAAGTAAAGGTAAGGTCAGGGTAGGTGATCTCAGTGGCCAGGAAACGTGAATTTTTAAGTTGGGATGAATATTTTTTTTTTGGGGGGGGGGAAGCGAGTATGATTTTATATGATGGTGATGAAGGAAGGAATAGAGGGAAGTTCACGGGTGACGCAAGTATCCTCTTTAATCGACGGACACATGACAACCGATGTGCAGATACTACACGACCCAACCCCCTCCGACCGACTGTCAACAAACACAGCGCCCTGATGGTATTCGTAATGGAAGTGATAATGAAAAAAATATTTTATTTGTTTTGTTTTTTAATCTCAATTTCGTTATTCCATGCAGTTCATTTTTAATCAATATATGTTTGTGGAATTCTAAATACGGTATATTGTTAGCAACACAAACAATAGCATTCATTAAAATATATACGGTTCATAGGAAAACCAGGTAGGGTATTCATGAATTTTAAGGAGTAGCTAGCCTAATTTCTATCACGCTTCTTGCTGAACATAGTTTTACGTGATGGAATGGATAAACATGAATTTTAAAGAATGAAAATAAAATTAATCCAAATGAATAACAAATAAATAAAATATTTAATATGTGGAGGCCCCAGATTGTGGAGGCCCCTGGGCAGCTGCCCACTTTGCCCACTCCTGAATCCGGCCCTGAACAGTGCTTCAGATAAACTCTGGCAATTTCACTTCAGCTAAAATTCCTTCAAACAAAATTACACACTTGGAGATGTTCGGGGTACTTGGTTCTAACTACAGGAGCGAACATAAACACCTGTAGAGTTCTGTAGGTTCTATTCAACGGAAATATACAAGGGTGAGCTTACAAGCCCAAGTAGTCCTTACACTCCTATAGGGGTCAACTGACCTCTCTCTGACCTCTCAGGCGACATGTGGTAAGTGGTACATTAGCAGCTTCCAGGTATCGCCAAGCACATTTATCTAAAGCCCCGTCCACACGATCGAGCACTGCCTGACGGGTACTCGCTTAATGCCTGTTGTTCTGGCAAAATTGACGGGCAAACCAACGGAGTGCCCGTGGTCAAGCGAAATCACCAGATAAGGCCGTCTGCCTGGTGATTTGACCGTTTGCTGCCGGGTCCATTCTCATGTAGTTAGTGAAGTCTTTCTCATGTTCACCTTGAAGTTCACGTAAAATCGCGGCATGACTTCCCTTAACTTTTCGTTGAGATAACCATTCCTTGCACCATTCCATTTTCTGTTTTTCTTCTTTTTGCACACTGTAGCAATTATTATACACAGCGCTATAGTCTTCGATTTAACTGTCCTGCGACACACCATGGTGATCGTACCGCAGCAGCTACTGCGGACCACCTACTAGCTACCAGCAGCAGAGTGTGACTGCTGCCAACCAGCACCTCTGTGTGTACGACGACACACAGACTTTGCCCGGTAAACGGGCAAAGTCCGCCGGGCGCTGTTCGATCGTGTGTACGGGGCTTTAGCGTGTGGTGACATGAAACAGGGGCTTTGCCACACGCTACTGACTAGAAAAGTAATGTATATATATATATAGAGTACATACATGGTATACATACTACATACATAATATACATACACCTCCCCCCCCCCATACGCTCATAGCAAAGTCTTGAGCGGACCTTTTCCAGTGGATCACACCCGGATGCCTTCACACACCCTGTGACCCTCACACACTCTGTGGCCCTTAGACACCCTGTGGCCCTCGCACACCCTATAGCCCCACGCGCTCTGTGTGGCACCTCATACACACTAACACTCATACACACTAACACTCATACACCCTGTGGCCCTTACACATCCTGTGTGAGGGCCACCAGGTGTTAGAGGAAAACCGGGTATGTGAGAGACACCGGATGCGTGAGGACCACCGGGTGTGTGTGAGGACCAGAGGGTTATGTGAGGTCCACAGGGTTATGTGAGGCCCATAGGGTTATGTGAGGCCCATAGGGTTATGTGAGGCCCATAGGGTTATGTGAGGCCCACAGGGTGTGTGAAGGCATCTGGGTGTGTGAGGGCCACCGGGTGTGCGAGGACCACAGGGTGTGTGAGGGCCATAGGGTGTGTAAGCGCCACAGGGTGTGTGAAGGCCACAGGGTGTGTGAGGGCCAAAGAGTGTGTGAGGGCCACACGGTGTGTGAGGAGCCAGAGGATATGTGAGGGACACAGGGTGTGTAAGGGCCATAGAGTGTCTAAGGGCCAGGTCCAGAGAGTATGAGAAGCCAACAGGGTGCGTGAGGGCCACAGGGTATGTGAGGGCCACAGGGTGTGTGAAGGCCACAGGGTATGTGAAGGCAACAGGGTATGTGAGGGCCACAGGGTGTGCTAAGGTCACAGCGTGTGTGAGGGCCACGGTTTGTGAGAGGGCCACAGGGTATGTGAAGGCAACAGGGTATGTGAGGGCCAGAGGATATGTGAGGGCTATAGGGTGTGTAAGGGCCATAGGGTGTCTAAGGGCCAGAGGGCATGTTAGGCCCACAGGGTGTGTGAGGGCCACAGGATATGTGTGGGCCACAGGTTGTGCCAAGTTTACAGGGTGATTGAGGGCCAGAGGGTGTGTGATTGTCACAGGGTGTGTGAAGGTCGCAGGGCGTGTGAAGGTCACAGGGTGTGTGAAGGCAACAAATTGTGTGAGGGCCACAGGGTGTGTGAAGGCCTCAGGGTATATGAGGGCCACAGGGCATGTGTGGGCCACAGGGTGTGTGAGGGTCACAGGGTGTGTGAAGGCAACAGATTGTGTGAGGGCCACAGGGTGTGTGAGGGTCACAACATGTGTCAGGGCCACAGGGTGTGTGAGTGCCATATTTGTGTAAGGGTTATAGGGTATGTGAGGACCACAGATTGTGTGAGGGCCATGGAGTGTGAGAGGGCCATGGAGTGTGAGAGGGCCACAGAATGTGTGAGGCCATATCGTTTGTAAGGGCCAGAGGATGTGTGGGAGCCAGAGGGTGTGTGGGAGCCAGAGGGTGTGTGGGGGCCAGAGGGTGTGTGGGAGCCAGAGGGTGTGTGGGGGCCAGAGGGTGTAACGGCCATTATTCGCCAGGATCAAGGTGTGTGGCGTTTACAATAGGTCTCACCTGACCAGTACACTCAGGCTTAAGCCACAGTCACCTCCAGGTTATGTAAACCGACAATAACCACAGACGTCTTTTATTATATACAAACTTGTAAAGTACAATGTGTTCATGAATGCCTCACCAAGGACCTTCTCGGGCGTTCAAATACTGAAATTGAAATTGAAATATTTTATAGACAATAAAACTATTACATCAAAAGGACTATGCAGTATACTACTCCCACCCTCACCTATACCATCCCTTTCTGGGGCTTACAAAAAGTTATAAATATTATAAGAACACATGAATTATTTTACACCAATAAAATAGTTCATTTTGACATGAACGCTGTACTACATCAATAGAACAGATAATTTAATCTTATGCAAATTTAAAGGTCATCATAACCTTGAAGCAAAATTTTTATACAATGAAAAAATAATAATTTGTCCATAATTTTCAGTAATATTTGTATCCCAATCATAGTCTCATTATAACAGTATCAACAGATGGTAAGTTAGTCCCGTAAGTTACATTGGTGTTTTGTAACACATACAAATAATGCTGAAAACTCTCGCTACATATGGCAATCACTTCTCTTTCAAATACCGAGAGAGGAACTTAATGGTTTGTGTGGTAAGGTTGGCCACCTCTTAAGAGACACTGGGCTGATTGATTGTGGTAATTACATCCCTGGCGACGCAACAGCGTAGGTTATATTTCGCCGAATTAAATTTAATGTTTAAAGGACTAAAATAAAATATTGCAAGTTGAAAACATAATAAATAAAATAGAACTTTCATAAAAACCATTTAAACGTTAATAAATAACACTCAAAGCTTGTGTCGAAGGCCAGCTTCCTCCACATAGGAGGAAGCCGGCTGCTCACTAGGCTCCTCACTACTTATCACAACAAATATTTTTTCGAAAGTTTGTTATTCAAGAAGTTTATTTTCCTTAATGATCTGAAGTGTCTATGATTTTCGAATCAATGACCATCCGAAACTTTTTCAAACAAATTAAATCATTCGATGAAAGAACTTTCGAACAAAGATAACTAATGTTGGAAATATTTCACAACCAAGAATGATGATCTCACAATTTTTCTCAAAGCAGAAGATATGAAGCTAACGTATGGTAACGAAACATACCGTAATGATCTTTGGGAAATTTCGGTAAAGTTAGGTTAGTTTTGGTAGCTTCGTATCATCAATAAATGATTGGTTTTGGACTCTTGGAGTTCAGTCGTGGTACTATTTTAACATTACTTTCCCTAAACCGAGACACTACTCAGTACCGCGCGACACCTTGGGGCGGTGCATGGACGCTCACCGCTCTCTGTGACTTTATTAATTGTATTGGTAATTTAATGCAGCGCGTTATATGATGAATTTACACGCTGTGATCACACACAGAAGACCTCCTGGGAAAAAAGTTGGATACATATGGTGAAGTGTTTACTAAGTGTCTTAACGGTGAAGGAAAGTGGCAGGACACCGGGTGCACAACGCCTTCTTGAGGAGTCAGGTAAGACGCTGTTGTTGTGTTTTAAAGGAACAATAAAAAATCTTGTATCTTTAATGGGAAAAATTTCCTCAACTTGGTGTTAAGGCTGGAACACACTCGTTAAATGTTAGCCTTTTCGTTTTCCCTTGTTCGTGTTAAGAATAAAAACTGTGTTCCGCTCGGACCGCCATCTTGGACCGCCTAGTTCGTGTTCCTCCTCCCCGTTTATTTTTTTTCTTCTCTATTATCGTTTCGGTCATCCAGCGAATTTGCGGATTTTAAATTCCCAACGTTATGTTGGGTTAGGGTAGGATTTAATCAGGGTTTTTCGATGGTTTTGGGGTATTATTTTACTTTCGCACATAGCGTGGGTGCGTTCATAGTATAAGCTTGTTTGGTATATATTACTAAAATTATCTTTGTATTTGTCATAATACCCAGAGTTTATTGAT
>NW_024751183.1:0-11826 GCF_018991925.1 Homarus americanus
CATTCTTATGTTCTTATGTTCTTATGTATTGTCTAAAATAATGCAGTATAATTGGTTATTTTACTTCAATTATGACTTTGTGTGGTAATAGGACATAGTACCATAATAAACCTTTTCTCGAACTGTTAAATAACTCAACAAAAATAATAATAATCCATTCTAAACAACTGATTATCAGACGTAGATGTCATAATTCAGCTCATCATAATTATCCATACACTCTCGTGTAAAATTCCACCGTCAAAATTTGTATTGTCGGAAGAAGTTTTACTGTCTGAATGTCTGTCTAATTCTACAAAAACTCTCCGTTAGTATCCGTCTATTTCCTCTGTTACCTCATCACTTAAGAGTATTACAAAATATTACCACTGACTGTAGCACCTGATGTGCAATGTGCATACTCATATTTATAATCCTGTGTATTTTGTAACTGAAAGAAAATACAGGTACAGGAATATTTAGTTACTCTTGCGGTATACAAAATCATACATCTATCTATCTATCTATCTATTGTATCTATCTATCTATCTATCTATCTACTGTATTTATCTATTTATATCAATTTTATTAACTCACCTGTACCATTAATCATCAGTATATTTATCTTAATCTTCTTCCCATTTTGATTTATTCCTCTTAACAATGTATGTATCTACACCCACAAACATACCTACTATCCACTCCCAAACACCCACAAACAAACCTACTATCCACTCCCTACACCCACAAACATACCTACTATCCACGTCCTACACCCACAAACATGCCTACTATCCACGCTCTACACCCACAAACATACCTACTATCCACGCTCTACACCCACAAACACACCTACTATCCACGCCCCACACCCACAAACAAACCTACTATCCACGCCCCACACCCAAAACAAACCTATTATCCACGCCCCACACCCACAAACAAACCTACTATCCACGCCCTACACCCACATACAAACCTACTATCCATGCCCCACACCCACAAACAAACCTCCCCTCTTACAAACAAACCTATCCACGCCCTACACACAAAACTACTATCCCACGCCCTGGCAAAACAGGCCAACCTCACTCACAAACAAACCTACATACTTTCACCTACAAACAAACCTACTGTCACGCCCTACACTGACAAACCTACTATCCACGCCCCACACCCACAAACAAACCTACTATCCACTCCTTACACCCACAAACAAACCTACTATCCACGCCCTATACCCACAAACAAACCTACTATCCACTCCTTACACCCACAAACAAACCTACTATCCACGCCCTACACCCACAAACAAACCAACTATCCACTCCCTACACCAACAAACAAACCTACTATCCACTCCCTACACCCACAAACAAACCTACCATCCATGCCTCACACCCACAAACAAACCTACTATACACGCCCCACACCCACAAACAAACCTTCTATCCACGCCCTACACCCACAAACAAACCAACTATCCACTCCCTACACCAACAAACAAACCTACTATCCACGCCCTACACCCACAAACAAACCTACTATCCACGCCCTACACCCACAAACAAACCTACTATCCACGCCCCACACCCATAAACAAACCTACTATCCACGCCCTACACCCACAAAGAAACCTACTATCCACTCCTTACACCCACAAACAAACCTACCATCCATGCCCCACACCCACAAACAAACCTACTATCCACGCCCCACACCCACAAACAAACCTACTATCCACGCCCTACACCCACAAACAAACCAACTATCCACTCCCTACACCGTAAACAAACCTACTATCACGCCTACACACAAACAAACCTACTATCACGCCTACACCCTGAACTAAACCTACTATCCACACCCCACACCCACAAACAAACCTACTATTCACGCCCTACACCCACAAACAAACCTACTATCAACGCCCTATACCCACAAACAAACCTACTATCCACGCCCTACACCCACAAACAAACCTACTATCCACGCCCCACACCCACAAACAAACCTACTATCCACGCCCCACACCCACAAACAAACCTACTATCCACTCCCTACACCCACAAACAAACCTACTATCCACGCCCCACACCCACAAACAAACCTACTATCCACTCCCTACACCCACAAACAAACCTACTATCCACTCCCTACACCCACAAACAAACCTACTATCCACTCCCTACACCCACAAACAAACCTACTATCGACGCCCTACACCCACAAACAAACCTACTATCCACGTTCTACACCCACAAACACACACTACCCACCACCTACACCCACAATAGAGTAAAGGAGGAATACAGAGTGTACTTACTCAGGGTAGCCATACCACTCTGGGTGGTTGATCCTTAGTGCAGCAGGAAAGAGAAAAATTATAAGTGGGTCATTCTATTCCTCGTGTGATGGATGGAAGGATGGATGGATGGATGGATGGGAGACTGAATGGGAGGATAGATGGGTAGATGGGTGACTGAATGGGATGAGAGATGGGTAGGTGGGTGAATCGGTGGATGGATAAACAGCTAACTGGATGAATGGACAAATGGACTTGGATGGCATATTTGGATGTAAAACCCTACGATATGAAGAACATTTTGGACGTATAAACCCATGACAATTAACACCATTTTGGACTTACATCACAGGAAACAGGTAAAACATTTCTGTGATCGTCCTTCAATAATTCCATACGCCAACCTTACCTGCATTTATCTCAATTACAGTATAAAATTTTAGTGTTAATTTCAGCATCGGAATCAATCAATCAATCTCTCTCTCTCTCTCTCTCTCAAGATGGAAAATTTCATGACGTAAAATCCGATGAAAACTCGACCCTGTTTATACGTGTTGCTTCGAGGTTTTGTTTTCACGTTAACCTCATGTTTCGTTTCGATAAATGACACATATCACAGGAGGTGAACTACAAACTGAACTTTGACCTGACACCAACGACCGACCGACGGAAGATGGGGCTTCGGGTTTAGTCGTATCCCATTTGAGAGTTTTATGAATGTGAAGCCCCGAATTAGTCAACAAACCCTACAGCTCAATTTGGATTCGAACTTGTGCATCTTGTTCTTGAATCAGAACCTTATCTCACACATATATAGGGGTTAGGTTAGGTTGGGTTGGGTTAGGTTGGGTTAGGTTGGGTTGGGTTAGGTTAGATTGGGTTAGGTTAGGTGAGCCGTGTCCATCACAACCAGACAATTATCCCCGTCCACCAGATCTTCCCTTTAACAAATCAGGCCGCACCTCGATTATGCGGTTCAGTTCTGGTGCCCCTATTATAGAATGGATATAAATTCACTAGAGTCGGTGCAGCGAAGAATGACAAAAATGATTCCGGGACTTAGAAACCTTCCATATCAGGATAGGTTACAGAAACTTAACTTGCATTCCCTAGAAAGACGAAGAGTGCGGGGAGATATGATAGAAGTATTTAAGTGGGTGAAAGGAATCAATAAAGGGGATATAGATAAAGTTCTTATAATATCCGAGCAGGATAGGACTCGGAGCAACGGATTCAAGTTGGATAAGTTTAGGTTTAGGAGGGAGATAGGAAGAAACTGGTTCACAAATAGGGTGGTGGACGAGTGGAACAAGCTTAGCAACTTTGTAGTAAGTGCGGGAACTCTGGAAAGTTTCAAAAGGAGGCTAGATAGATTCATGGATGATAGAGAGTGGTAGTAACTCTCGACAGGAGCTGTCATGCACAGGCCAACCGGCCTATTGCAGACTCCTTATTTTCTTATGTTCTTATGTTCTTAAATCCTCAACATAAAAGACAAATTCACCTCCATGTGTTAAAATCTTACTACACTACATTACCGTCACCACTATACCAAACCTGTGTAATATTAACACACTAATACACTATTAAGACATCACCAAATCCATCAATAAACAGTACATCTTCCTTTACACTTGATTAGAAAGAAAAACAGGAAAATATGCCCAGAATCTCAATTTCATTCACTAACATTACGAAAAATTACAAGAGTTAAGAGTCAAAGCAAGATATGTGCTGTACGCAATGTTGATGTTATTTTGTTCGCCATCATTGTGTCCTAAAGTTAATCTGTTTTGTGAAGTATATCCTCGGACTTGGGAACAAATCATCATGTGTACCTTTGAGTATTAAGGTCTTGATCCATTTCCTTGATGTCTACCGTTTGGAACAGGTAACACCACCACAATTGTTTTAACCAAGACGAAAACGGACGAAAAAAAAAAGCTTCTACAAATATCAAGTATTAATTTTCTCTCTTTACAGGATCTAATACTCTTGGAAATGTGTTTAAATTAATCTGATTTGTTTTCATTTATTGTCGATCCTTTATAAGAGGACTCGTGGATCCCCGAGCCTAGCCGGCCATTTTGTTTACATTTTTCGGTCGCTCTAAAATACCATTAAAACAATATTGAGTATAAACGTTTGGCTCAACTGATGATCTCAAACATGTCCCAACATTTTTTGCCTCAACTCCACATTCTGTAACTCATTTAGGTAGATGTCCCTCACTACACATACACTGGACTATGTGTAATGTTGCAGCTAATGTGTTATCAAGATATTGCACATTATAAGTTCATGTGTGGTCATTATTATATCAAACGGAGGAATTTTAAAGAGCTATTACACCACCTGTATCATTAGTTGTCGCCAGGTGAAGGAATGTTTAGGTAGATTATATTTTATTTACTGTAATTAAAGTTTCAATACCTAAGACGTTCCACTATAAGAGTCTTTCAACCTCAGGTAAGGTCTTAAGACTTTCTACTCTAGGTCTTACACCCTGGAGTAGCTGTATCGTCCACTTAGGTAATTTACTCCACAAGGAACTACAAGTTACACCTTGATGTAATACTTCATTTACTGCCAAACTTTATAGGGAAATATTTTTTCACAAAGAATTTCAAGTTACAATTTCACATAATAAGTCACATTACAAACGTTCCTTCGGCTTACAGTTAAACTTTGCAATGTCAAGATATTTTTTTCACTGCAGAGGAAAGTATCCGTCATCATCATCATCACCACACACACACACACACACACACACACGCGCGCGCGCGCGCGCGCGCGCAAAGACAAAACTCCTGTATCCAGATTCTCAAAAGTTTATAAATTAAATTCTTCCCTAAAATTAAACAGACAATACATCTATTAATCATAGAGTATGTGAACAATATCGACGCCATATTGGTTACCATCTTTGAGTCATATAATTAGTTAGCTACATAGTGTTAATTATTTAGTTAAATAGGAAAAAATAATCTACTAGCGTGTGTTGTGACCAAAATAAATCAACATTGTATTTACTTTCTCCTCCAGGGGGCACTAAGTCTAGAAAAATGACACAATTGACATCTACATAAAGTGACTGACCAAGGGTAGATATTGGCTACCTTTTGTGTTACTTTGAGGTCGTAAGAACACACAGAGCTGCTCTTAAGGATGTTTACCACAATACACCTCAACCAGTTTCTCATTCACAAAAGTCAAACAATAAATCTGGTTCAAAAGATACACCGTAAATTTTATTAGAATACAATAATCAATTACTGTATTATTGCATTGAGGCGAATAGTCTTATGGTGTTAAGATGTGTTCTTAAGCCACGAAGGTAAACAAAAGGTATTCAATATCTGCCTTGGTTGACGATGATCTGTAGACGTTAGCAAGTCCTCCTCCTCCTGCTCTCGAGTAAGGTAAAGAAGGCCTCACCTGACCAAAATTGTTAATTAAGATAGATTACATGAAGATTAACCCTCCCAGCTTATTTCAACTAATGATTAACCTAACGCTACATGGGAAGTTAAGTTAGGTTAGATTAAGTTAGGGTTAGGTTAGGGTAGGGTAGGGTAGGGTAGGGTAGGGTAGGGTAGGGTAGGGTAGGGTAGGGTAGGGTAGGGTAGGGTAGGGTAGGTCAGGTCAGGTCAGGTCAGGTCAGGTCAGGTCAGGTCAGGTCAGGCAAATGCCAGTGTAGTTAATCTTGAGGTTAAATAAACTAGAGGCTAATCTTCACATGAGCCACTAAGACACTTTGACGGAGGCGGTTACGTACAACAGGAAAGCTCTGATAACATATAATGTACAGTATATACCGTTTAAGTTGCGTCAGCAGCTCTATACACCACTTATTGACCTACTCATTCACTGCCGTATAAATATTTACTTCTAACAGGTTTCTATATGGTTCCCAGTCATTATAATACGACCTTGTAAAATCAAATGATCTAAATTAAACTAAACTTATCCAAATTAAACTTATTAGCTAACAAATCCTTCTAAAACACGATATATGTAAATCAAAAGTTCTAAATTCAACTTAACTTATCGTAATATAACTATCATAGCTAAACCATTTTAATTAAACCTAACCTAAACACCTCAAGTGCCACAAACAGAAGGAAAAAACACCTTTAATATTATCGTGTAAGAAGCCCCTGTAACCCACTAACTCAAGGTAATGCATCTATATCAATCTACCTGCGTCGGAAGCTCTATACGTGACTATGATCGTTACCCACTGCTGGAGAACATTTGTACTTCTATAATTACCCCTGGAGAAACAATGCACCAATTTACGATTTATTTATTTTATTTTTCATTTATTTTTTATTCTTGGTCCATACTGTAAACACCGCCCGCTTGTGAGTCCCGTCAGCCATTTTGTTCTAACTTTCGGGGATTCTAAAATAAACTATAAATAAATAAATAAATAAATAAATAAAACAAGCATCTTTTGTTTTTCTAACCCATGAGCTGTGAGTCTTCATTATATACTTCAACATTACTGTAAACTAAGGCTAGAGAGGGTGTGTACAGTACTAGTGGAGCCAAGACGAGAAGGTATTTCAAATCCCTAAAGGGTTTTACAAGTGGAGAGTCTTACAAGTGGAGGGTCTTACAGGTGGAGGGTCTTACAAGTGGATGGTCTTACAGGTGGAGGATTTTAATAAGGATAAATACAGCAAGTCTTACAGTTGAATCAGCCAAGTCGAGGAAAACTCTTAAGAGTCATGTAACTTCTACCTGATGTTACCTGTAATCAAGCTAAGGTATATGTAAGAAGAATATTATCTCGTTACTATCCATTCCTCTTCCACTATCCTGCGAGGTGGTGTATTAATAGGCACAGATACTCATGATAAAGAAGGAATAAAGAGAAAGACGCAAGATACCTATAAAATGCGACAGAATATACCTACACATGCGTAATCCTAACCCATCCCAACCCAACCCAACCCTATCCTACCCTCAGCTTCACCACAGTACACAAAGTCATTCTTGGTATCAGAGTGACGCATAAACACCCTGTATCGCCTAAGACACATTTGAATCGGATGGTTCGTTGGCGGTTTTATTTCTTCGGTATAAACCAGTGAAGCAATTAGTTCGTGGGAACAGCGAGTCAAAATACTTCACATCAGCTTCGTTTACGACCTCCAGCTGATATTTACTTCTGTTGTCTATATCAATCACATTTTATAATGAAAACAAAAATATGGTTAGTTACTTATAAATGAAAATAAATCATACTTAGATACTTAGGAGTGGGGAAAAATGATACTTAAGATACTTAAAAATGAAAACACTCTTTGATACTTAAATTAGGACAAAATAAACGGACATAAAGATTTAACTATGAGCGGTGGATATTACGACATGTACCGGCTATCAATACAGAGGCGCTATTTAGCCGTGAAGTTCTCTCAGAAACCCAACAAGACAATATGTGGTCACGTAAAAATTTCAGGTTAATTTTTAACACCATCCGTCATTTTAAACCTTGGCACCTGTAGATTAAGAAAATATATGGTGATATTTTTTCTGATGGGATAAAGGTCGTATTTGTCCACAGAAGTAAGAGAGGAAAAAATCACTTGAGAGGCATGACGCACAGAGTGTCTAAGGTGATAAAAGATCGTATACTACCATTTGGGTTTTCAAATTAAGTTCATTACATAAAATATCAAACTCATACAGATTACAAAAGAACAGAACACCATGAGCTCTCTACAGCTATTGTCAGCTGTCAATATGCTGATGTACAGAAGCTACACAATGTTATTGGTGACTGTAATCCCAGGAAAATGATGCTCTTATAAACTTGGTAACTGGAGCTGTAATGCCAGAAAATGCCAAATATGACAATCTATGTGCATATGAAGTTGGAAGACAAAATTATGAAAATTTTGTCAAGGAACGTATTGTTGGTCCATTGAGCATCTGGGAAAAGCTGTCCAAGGTTAATCTACTGTCGTGGAAAGCAGCAAATAAGACTTCAACCATCAAATTGCTATCACAAGTTATAGAACTTAAGCAGGACATACAGTATATGCATCACAGAAGGGCAGCACTGTACATATCAAGTCACCAGACACTGATGTGTTTGGCATATTAAAGCAGCCTCAACTTGGAGAAAATACAAGTATGATAACAGGAACTGGTGAGCGACGACACATTGGGTAGAGAGCCTTACAGGTTTCCATGCCTTCACAGGATCTGACTGCAATGGAAAATTTTTTGGCAAAGGAAAGAAAGCATGTTGGAGCACTTTGATGAAATCTAACACAAAAGTCCTAGATGCATTCAAGATGCTGAGTAGACCAAATGCCCTCCAGCAGACATGTACAGTATATTGGTCTAGAGGAATTTTTATTTAAGCTCTACTGTCCACGAATGACTTTCACTAAACTGTCAAAACTTAGATGGCATCTCTTCAAGATAACGCAGGCAGAAGCTGGAGAACTACCAGCGACTGCAGCAACTCTAAAGTATCATATATTGAGAGGAAGGTATCAAGCTCTTCTGTGGTCTTGTGTTGCAGACAGTGAAATGCTTTCACAATTAGAGCATGGCTGGAAGATTGACAATGACTGTTTCATACTAGTAATATCAGACCAACCACCAGCTCCAGAAGCAATCACTGAACTTGTTAAATGTGGATGTGGCGTCAGGAAATGTGGATCATTGTCATGTTCATACAGAAAGAATCAGAAAGAATAGCATGACATGCACCGAGATGTGTAACTGTCAAGCAGATGATGAGAAATGCCTAAACAAGGTGAAGAAATCTGTTGTACACAGAAGACTCTGATGACGAGGACTGAAGCAATGTCGTAAATAATAACTTGTGACTTGTATACACATGATGTATAACACTACAAACTTTTAATAAATATAAAACGGTGGTTCTAAGCTTTTCAGATAATGGCAATAAGTATATGTTTAATTTCCAGTATTTGTCTTTAGCAATTAATTTTACTTACTTACTTACTTAAGATATTATAACAGCATTCATAATATATTACGTTAAATTGTAATGATATAATACTACATGTTCATAGGTTATTATTCATGTTTTAAGTTACTTAGGAGTTAATGGTAATACGTCTGTGGTTCATTACGCCGCTCTTTGATAAAACTTCTTTAATGGCATAAAACTTATAATAAACCGTTCAGAAAAAATTACACCACAGTTCCTTAACATAGTTTATAAGGATTATTACGATGTATGGTGTCAAAAATTAACATGAAATTTTTACGGGATTACTTAAGCTCCTACACTAAAACCTGCCGACCTAACCTAACCTTTTTTACCCACCTCCACCTACTTACCTAACCTGACATAATCTAACAAAACCTGACATAATCTAACCTAACCTGACATTATCTAACCTAACCTGATATAATCTAACCTAACCTGACATAATCTAACCTAACCTGACGTAATCTAACCAAACCTGACGTAATCTAACCTAACCTGACATAATCTAACCTAACCTGACATAATCTAACCTAACCTGACATAATCTAACCTAACCTGACATAATCTAACCTAACCTGACATAATCTAACCTAACCTGACGTAATCTAACCTAACCTGACATAATCGAACCTAACCTGACATAATCGAACCTAGCCTCCCCGTCTGACATAAGCTAACCTAATCAAACCTAACTTTCCCACCTACCGACCGTAACCTATCTACTTATTACCTACCTAACCTAACTTAACTTAATCCAACCTAACGTAATCTAACCTAACCTATTGAAACTTAACTTAACCACCTACCTCATCTAACACCACTTTGTAATCTCTTTGCACTACCGCTCACAGGATGAGTATGGGGGGCACAATAAACTAGCCTCTAACTGGCAAAATTAACAAAACTAACCTAACTTAACCCAACCTGACTTTACCTAACCTGATCTGATCTATCCAACTTAAACACCTTAGAATATATAATAAAGCCGCTAGGTTAATTTAGGCTAAATATGGTTGATTCATATTTCGTTTTGACAGAAATTCCCGGCAAAATAACGTATCTATAGTGAGAACCACCGCCATGTTGGTTCCACGTTAACAAGACACGGATACACTACAGAATAACCCGCGTTCGTTTAACCTCAATTACTACAGTTTACTTTATAATCTTACTTCACAATCTTCACTACATCACACTTCACAATCTTCACTACATCTCACTTCACAATCTTCACTACATCTCACTTCACAATCTTCACTACATCTCACTTCACAATCTTCACTACATCTCACTTCACAATCTTCACTACATCTCACTTCACAATCTTCACTACATCTCACTTCACAATCTTCACTACATCTCACTTCACAATCTTTACCACATCTTACTTCACAATCTTCACTACATCTCCCTTCACAATCTTCACTACATCTCCTTCATAATCTTCACCACATCTCCTTCACAATCTTCACTACATCTCACTTCACAATCTTCACCATCTCATACAATCTTCACTACATCTCACTTCACAATCTTCCCCATATCTTACTTCACAATCTTCACTATATCTCACTTCACAATCTTTACCACATCTTACTTCACAATCTTCACTACATCTCACTTCACAATCTAAACTACATCTCACTTCACAATCTTCACTACATCTCACTTCACAATCTTCACCACATCTCACTTCACAATCTTCACTACATCTCACTTCACAATCTTCACTACATCTCCCTTCACAATCTTCACTACATCTCCTTCACAATCTTCATCTCCTTCACCAAATCTTCACCCACATCTCACTTCACAATCTTCACTATCTCCTTCACCAATCTTCACTACATCTCACTTCACAATCTTCACTACATCTCACTCCACAATCTTCACTACATCTCACTTCACAATCTTCACTACATCTCACCTTACAATCTTCACTACATCTCACTTCACAATCTTCACTACATCTCACTTCACAATCTTCACTACATCTCACTTCACGATCTTTACCACATCTTACTTCACAATCTTTACCACTTCTTACTTCACAATCTTCACTACATCTCACTTCACAATCTTCACTACATCTCACTTCATAATCTTCACCACATCTCACTTCACAATCTTCACTACATCTCACTTCACTATCTTCACTACATCTCACTTCACAATCTTCACTACATCTCACTTCACAATCTTCACTACATCTCACTTCACAATCTTCACTACATCTCACTTCACAATCTTCACTACATCTCAATTCACAATATTCACTACATCTCACTTCACAATCTTCACTACATCTCACTTCACAATCTTTACTACATCTCACTTCACAATCTTCACTACATCTCACTTCACAATCTTCACTACATCTCACTTCACAATCTTCACCACATCTCACTTCACAATCTTTACTACATCTCACTTCAAAATCTTCACTACATCTCACTTCACAATCTTCACTACATCTCACTTCACAATCTTCACTATATCTCACTTCACAATCTTCACTACATCTCACTTTACAATCTTCACCACATCTCACTTC
>NW_024751184.1:0-15309 GCF_018991925.1 Homarus americanus
TAGTGAAGATTTTGAAGTGAGATGTAGTGAAGATTGTGAAGTGAGATGTAGTGAAGATTGTGAAATAAGATGTAGTGAAGATTATGAAGTGAGATGTAGTGAAGATTGTGAAGTGAGATATAGTGAGGATTGTGAAGTGAGATGTAGTGAAGATTGTGAAATAAGATGTAGTGAAGATCATGAAGTGAGATGTAGTGAAGATTGTGAAGTGAGATATAGTGAAGATTGTGAAGTGAGATGTAGTGAAGATTGTGAAGTGAGATGTAGTGAAGATTGTGAAGTGAGATGTAGCGAAGAGAGATGTAGTGAAAATTGTGAAGTGAGATGTGGTGAAGATTGTGAAGTGAGATGTAGTGAAGATTGTGAAGTGATATGTACTGAAGATTTTGAAGTGAGATGTAGTGAAGATTGTGAAGTGAGATGTGGTGAAGATTGTGAAGTGAGATATAGTGAAGATTGAGAAGTGAGATGTGGTGAAGATTGTGAAGTGAGATGTAGTGAAGATTGTGAAGTGAGATGTAGTGAGGATTGTGAAGTGAGATGTAGTGAAGATTGTGAAGTGAGATGTAGTGAACATTGTGAAGTGAGATGTGGTGAAGATTGTGAAGTGAGATGTAGTGAAGATTGTGAAGTGAGATGTAGTGAAGATTGTGAAGTGAGATGTAAAAATTGTGAAGTGAGATGTGAAAATTGTAAAGTGAGATGTAGTGAAGATTGTGAAGTGAGATGTAGTAAAGATTGTGAATGGAGATGTAGTGAAGATTGTGAATTCAGATGTGGTAAAGATTGTGAAGTGAGATGTAGTGAAGATTGTGAAGTAAGATGTAGTGAAGATTGAGAAGTGAGATGTGGTGAAGATTGTGAAGTGAGATGTAGTGAAGATTGTGAAGTGAGATGTAATGAAGATTGTGAAGTGAGATGTAGTGAAGATTGTGTAGTGAGATGTAGTGAAGATTTTGAAGTGAGATGTAGTGAAGATTGTGAAGTGAGATGTGGTGAAGATTGTGAAGTGAGATGTAGTGAAGATTGTGAAGTGAGATATAGTGAAGATTGTGATGTAAGATTATAAAGTAAACTGTAGTAATTGAGGTTAAACGAACGCTGGTTATTCTGTAGTGTATCCGTGCCTTGTTAACGTGCAACCAACATGGCGGTGGTTCTCAATATAGATACGTTATTTTGCCGGGAATTTCTGTCAAAACAAAATATGAATCAACCATATTTAGCCTAAATTAACCTAGCGGCTTTATTATATATTCTAAGATGTTTAAGTTGGATAGATCAGATCAGGTTAGGTTAAGTTAGGTTGGGTTAGGTTAGGTTAGTTTTGTTTTGTTAATTTTGCCACTTAGAGGCTAGGTTATTGTGCCCCCCATACTCATCCTGTGAGCGGTAGCGCAAAGAGATTACAAAGTGGTGTTAGATGAGGTAGGTGGTTAAGTTAAGTTTCAATAGGTTAGGTTAGATTATGTCAGGTTGGGATAAGTTAGGTTAGGTAGGTAATAAGTAGATAGGTTACGGTTGGTAGGTGGGAAAGTTAGGTTTGGTTAGGTTAGCTTATGCCAGACGGGGAGGTTAGGTTAGATTATGTCAGGTTAGGTAAGATTATATCAGGTTAGGTTAGATTATGTCAAGTTAGGTCAGATTACGTCAGGTTAGGTTAGATTATGTCAGGTTAGGTAAGTAGGTAGAGGTGGGTAAAAAAGGTTAAGTTAGGTCGCCAGGTTTTAGTGTAGGAGCTTAAGTAATCCCGTAAAAATTTCATGTTAATTTTTGACACCATACATCATAATAATCCTTATAAACTATATTATGGAACTGTGGTGTCATTTTTTCTGAACGGTTTATTATAAGTTTTATGCCACTAAAGAAGTTTTATCAAAGAGCGGCGTAATGAACCACAGACGTATTACCATTAAGTCCTAAGTAACTTAAAACATGACTAATAACCTATGAACATGTAGTATTATATGATTACAATTTAACATTATATATTATGAATGCTGTTATAATATCTTAAGTGTGTTTCAAACATGGCTGCTCATATATGCCATCCTGTCTTTAGCAAAGAAGAGATTGCAGTAGGTAAAATTATTTGCTAAAGACAAATACTGGAAATGAAACATATACATATTCCCATTATCTGAAAAGCTTAGAACCACCGTTTTATATTTATTCAAAGTTTGTACTGTTATACATCATGTGTATACAAGTCACAAGTTATTATTTACGACATTGCTTCATTCCTCGTCATCAGAGTCTTCTGTGTACAACAGATTCCTTCACTTTGTTTAGGCATTTCTCATCATCTGCTTGACAGTTACACATCTCGGTGCATGTCTTGCTATTCTTTCTGATTCTTTCTGTATGAACATGACAATGATCCACATTTCCTGACGCCACATCCACATTTAACAAGTTCTGTGATTGCTTCTGGAGCTGGTGGTTGGTCTGATATTACTAGTATGAAACAGTCATTGTCAAACTTCCAGCCATGCTCTAATTGTGAAATCATTTCACTGTCTGCATCACAAGACCACAGAAGAGCTTGATACCTTCCTCTCAATATATGATACTTTAGAGTTGCTGCAGTCGCTGGTAGTTCTCCAGATTCTGCCTGCGTTTTCTTGAAGAGATGCCATCTAAGTTTTGACAGTTTAGTGAAAGTCATTCGTGGACAGTAGAGCTTAAATACAAATTCCTCTAGACCAATATACATGTCTGCTGGAGGGCATTTGGTCTACTCAGCATCTTGAATGCATCTAGGACTTTTGTGTTAGATTTCATCAAAGTGCTCCACAGCTCCAACATGCTTTCTTTCCTTTGCCAACAAATTTTCCAATGCAGTCAGATCCTGTGAAGGCATGGAAACCTGTAAGGCTCTCTGCCCAATGTGTCGTCGCTCACCAGTTCCTGTTTTCATACAGTACTTGTATTTTCTCCAAGTTGAGGCTGCTTTAATATGCCAAACACATCAGTGTCTGGTGATTTGATATGTACAGTGCTGCCCTTCTGTGATGCATATACTGTATGTCCTGCTTAAGTTCTATAACTTGTGATAACAATTTGATGGTTGAAGTCTTATTTGCTGCTTTCCACGACAGTAGATTAACCTTGGACAGCTTTTCCCAGATGCTCAATGGACTAACAATACGTTCCTTGACAAAATTTTCATAATTTTGTCTTCCAACTCCATATGCACATAGATTGTCATATTTGGCATTTTCTGGCATTACAGCTCCAGTTACCAAGTTTATAAGAGCATCATTTTCCTGGGATTACAGTCACCAATAACATTGTGTAGCTTCTGTACATCAGCATATTGACGGCTGACAATAGCTGTAGAGAGCTCACGGTGTTCTGTTCTTTTGTAATGTTTATGAGTTTGATATTTTATGTAATGAACTTAATTTGAAAACCCAAATGGTAGTATATGATCTTTTATCACCTTAGACACTCTGTGCGTCATGCCTCTCAAGTGATTTTTTCCTCTCTTACTTCTCTGGACAATACGACCTTTATCCCATCAGAAAAAACACCACCATTTATTTTCTTAATCTACAGGTGCCAAGGTTTAAAATGACGGATGGTGTTAAAAATTAACCTGAAATTTTTATGTGACCACATATTGTCTTGTTGGGTTTCTGAGAGAACTTCACGGCTAAATAGCGCTTCTGTATTGATAGCCGGTACATGTCGTAATATCCACCGCTCATAGTTAAATCTTTATGTCCGTTTATTTTGTCCTAATTTAAGTATCAAAGAGTGTTTTCATTTTTAAGCATCTTAAGTATCTTTTTTCCTCACTCTTAAGTGTCTAAGTATGATTTTTTTCATTTTTAAGTAACTAACCATATTTTTGTTTTCATTATAAAATGTGATTGATATAGACAACAGAAGTAAATATCAGCTGGAGGTCATAAACGAAGCTGATGTGAAGTATTTTGACTCACTGTTCCCACGAACTAATTGCTTCACTGGTTTATACCGAAGAAATAAAACCGTCAACGAACCATCCGATTCAAATGTGTCTTAGGCAATACAGGGTGTTTATGCGTCACTCTGATACCAAGAATGACTTTGTGCACTGTGGTGAAGCTGAGGGTAGGATAGGGTTGGGTTGGGCTGGGTTGGGATGGGTTGGGATGGGTGAGGATTACACATGTGTGGGTATTAGGGTGTCATACGGAGGCGAATTTTTTTTTTTTTTAGTTTGAAAAATCGGCCCATGGTATTAATGATGTAGTTCTATGTGCAGAATCATGTGATATCTTCAGATTTGAAAAGTTTTTATTTTTTGCTATGTAAATTTTAAATTGAAATCTTATGAAATTTCAGTATTCCCACCCTTTTACCAACACCACTAAATAGCTTATTTAAAGTAAAGTAAATGTATCAGGTTAATTTATTAGGATGAAAATGATCCAGAATAGTTAAACGAATGCTCTTGACACATTTATTAAATTTAATATTCCTTTAGAAAACAAAATCATCAAACACAAAAACCGGTTTTACTACTACGACCCGGTGTTGCTGCACACCATAGAGAACATGTCTTTCTTGCTTCTATTTTTACTCATCACCTCCCTGCTGACCACCTGAGCTCGGATGTAGCCTTCCCTCCTCTCCTGGCTGTACACGTGACTGCTGGCCTCGCTCACTTGCTGTACACAACGCTCTATACTCTGGGTGTGCAGGGCCAGGCAGGACATGCATGGGTTGTCCAGGAAAGCTCTGACTTGAACATTGGTGAGGCTGCAGGTAAGAGGGGCTCACTGCCAGCCTGATGTTATCCAGATCTATGAGATCAGTGAGGGTCTTGGCACCCAGATTGGACTTCAGGAGTCTTCCCTGACCCCTGAAGGAATCGTCACCAACTGATCTGTCGTGCCCAGAGATCCTCTCATAAGTCCTATATCCAAGATCTTGACTGCCACTCTTCTCTCTCCTCCTCTCATCCCATTGCAGAGCATTGTCTGCAGAACTGCCTCGATGAGCATACCAGGAAGATCTCCTCACAGTCTGCTCCACAATCTGAACAACCTTCCTTGGCTGACTCCTCCGGAGCTCAAGCTGGAAGAGAACATGCCTCGGACCTTCGGAGAACGATGACTTGACCTTGGTGTTGAACCAATTTGGCAAGTAGACACTCACGATGAGTTGGACAATAAGTCTCAGGTTGTGAAGCTGGTTCCCTTTCAGTTTATGATGAGCGACTCAAATTCTGCAGAACCTGAGAGCCGTTGTGAGCCACCTAGAATGTGAGACTGGACCTATCTGCAGGTAAGCAAGTCTATCAGGCATGACCCCAGTTTTGATGGCACTGCAAATCATGCAACCATAGTACTGGTCAGTACTCAGGTCGTCAATGACAGTATGTGCAAGCTCAACGAGTGGAGGGCTAACTGTGATTTTTTCAAAGCTCGGATTTATTTCTAACTCAGTGGCAGAGTCCAGCATCTTGCCAAGAGGACCAGACCATCTGTTGTTTGAAAGAGTCTTGCCATCCAGCTCCTGGATCAGATGTCTGAGTGGCAACTCGTTGGTGTGGAGGTCACAAACAATCCAGACCAGCTTCCTCCCAATCTTCCTCTCTATCCACTGTATGACCCCCCCTTGCCACCCTGTGTTCGTGCTGGTGCTGTCCCCTCCAATGGCCTGCAGGGTCTGGTCTACGTTCCTCTCTCTGAGCCAGTTCACAATGTTATCTGCCACTATCTCAGCTGGTTTCTTGATGTCATCTTTCTCTGGAGTGAAATGCCACAAATACTTCCCTCCTGGTTCACTGCAGCAGGAGTAGTGTTCCTCCTTCACCATGGCAGGGAACAACTTGTCAGAATCTCCAACTTTCATGAACACTTTAGTGTCATCCCTTCTCCCATCAGCAACAAACAATTGATTCCATTTTCTCTTATCCCCTTATCAAACCTCTTCTAGGTTACTGACAAGTTTCTCTGAGCTTCCTTACTTTGTTATGATCTATCACCAGGTGAATATCACCAGGGGTTATCAAACCACTGTCAACCTAGGGCAGCTGTTGCTATTCTGCAGTTTCTGAGACCAGTGTGTGGTGTCGCATGCTGGCCAGAGCTATGCTCGGGATATCTTTCCTACTTCGAATCTTATGCCTGGAAGCTTTGGGATCATTATTTTCTGGGTTAGGGACAAAGTCACCATTCTCCTGGTCAGCACTCGGATCAGCCATGTGGAAGTCATTAAACTCTGAATCAGCTTGACTCCAATCATCGGCCTTTTTTACCTCACCCTGGGCCTTCTCAAGTCTCTTTTCCTCGGCAACTCTTCTCCTCTTCTGTGGCAGCCTCCTGTCTCTTGGACTCCGGAATATCTTGGCTAGAAATCATGAGAGCCCCTACACTGCCAGCTTCTCTCTCTGTGCTTTGACAAATGCCAGTTCGATCACAGGAATCTTCAGTTCACGCTTGCAAATACAGGAGATGTGGGCCTCGGATTTACAGTCACGATCGCATCCAAACTCAGGACAGAGAACAATTGGGCACTTGCAAGTAATAATGTCAAATAACTGGTTCAGTTGCTTGGAAAAGCTGTCCTTAACTGCAAGTTTTCCTCTCCCAAGAGAGATATCTCTTGCCTTTTCCCAACTGGCTAGCAGTCTCTCACTAATCTTCTTCTGACTTGTTATGACTGGAGGCTTGAACTGAGCGATAGCTAGAGTGTACTGTGCCAAGACAGCTTTGGTCATATCACTGGCAATGTCTTTGTTTGTGTAAGTTCTTTGGTTCTTTTCACTGATTTGCCTGATTAAAACACAGTATCTCAAAGCATCTCTCAATGTAGGCAACTCCGACTTCAGGAGCTCTCTCCCAGACCCAAGATAGTGACTGAGATGGCTGGATTTTTGGTTCCTCGTCCTGACCCAAGCAGCCATCGCAAATATTATCAACTTATAAATGCATCAGAATCTGAAACAGAAAAAAAATATTGTTTAGTGGGTATATTCTGTTGCATTTTATAGGTATCTTGCGTCTTTCTCATTATTCCTTCTTTATCATGAGTATCTGTGCCTATTAATACACCACCTCGCAGGATAGTGGAAGAGGAATGGATAGTAACGAGATAATATTCTTTTTGCATATACCTTAGCTTGATTACAGGTAACACCAGGTAGAAGTTACAAGTTTTCCTCGACTTGGCTGATTCAACTGTAAGACTTGCTTTATTTATCATTATTAAAATCCTCCACCTGTAAGACCCTCCACTTGTAAGACCCTCCACCTGTAAGACCCTCCACTTGTAAGACTCTCCACTTGTAAAACCCTTTAGGGATTTGAAATGCCTTCTCGTCTTGGCTCCACTAGTACTGTACACACCCTCTCTATCCTTAGTTTACAGTAATGTTGAAGTATATAATGAAGACTCACAGCTCATGGGTTAGAAAAACAAAAGTGCTTGTTTTATTTATTTATTTATTTATAGCTTATTTTAGAATCCCCGAAAGTTAGAACAAAATGGCTGACGGGACTCACAAGCGGGCGGTGTTTACAGTATGGACCAAGAATAAAAAAATAAATGAAAAATAAAATAAATAAATCGTAAATTGGTGCATTGTTTCTCCAGGGGTAATTATAGAAGTACAAATGTTCTCCAGCAGTGGGTGACGATCATAGTCACGTATAGAGCTTCCGACGCAGGTAGATTGATATAGATGCATTACCTGGAGTTAGTGGGTTACAGGGGCTTCTTACACGACAATATTGAAGGTGTTTTTTCCTTCTGTTTGTGGCACTTGAGGTGTTTAGGTTAGGTTTAATTAAAATGGTTTAGTTATAATAGTTATATTACGATAAGTTAAGTTGAATTTAGAACTTTTGATTTGCATATATCGTGTTTTAGAAGGATTTGTTAGCTAATAAGTTTAATTTGGATACGTTTAGTTTAATTTAGATCATTTGATTTTACAAGGTCGTATTATAATGACTGGGAACCATATAGAAACCTGTTAGAAGTAAATATTTCTACGGCAGTGAATGAGTAGGTCAATAAGTGGTGTATAGAGCTGTTGACGCAACTTAAACGGTATATACTGTACATTATATGTTATCAGAGCTTTCCTGTTGTACGTAACCGCCTCCGTCAAAGTGTCTTAGTGGCTCATGTGAAGATTAGCCTCTAGTTTATTTAACCTCAAGATTAACTACACTGGCACTGCCTGACCTGACCTGACCTGACCTGACATACCCTACCCTACCCTACCCTACCCTACCCTACCCTACTCTACCCTACCCTAACCTAACCTAACTTAATCTAACCTAACTTAACTTCCCAGGTAGCGTTAGGTTAATCATTATTTGAAATAAGCTGGGAGGGTTAATCTTCAGGTAATATATCTTAATTAACAATTTTGGTCAGGTGAGGCCTTCCTTACCTTACTCGAGAGCAGGAGGAGGACGACTTGCTAACGTCTACAGATCATCGTCAACCAAGGCAGATATTGAATACCTTTTGTTTACCTTCGTGGCTTAAGAACACATCTTAACACCATAAGACTATTCGCCTCAATGCAATAATACAGTAATTGATTATTGTATTCTAATAACATTTACGGTGTATCTTTTGAACCAGATTTATTGTTTGACTTTGTGAATGAGAAACTGGTTGAGGTGTATTGTGGTAAACATCCTTAAGAGCAGCTCTGTGTGTTCTTACGACCTCAAAGTAACACAAAAGGTAGCCAATATCTACCCTTGGTCAGTCACTTTATGTAGATGTCAATTGTGTCATTTTTCTAGACTTAGTGCCCCCTGGAGGAGAAAGTAAATACAATGTTGATTTATTTTGGTCACAACACACGCTAGTAGATTATTTTTTCCTATTTAACTAAATAATTAACACCATGTAGCTAACTAATTATATGACTCAAAGATGGTAACCAATATGGCGTCGATATTGTTCACATACTCTATGATTAATAGATGTATTGTCTGTTTAATTTTAGGGAAGAATTTAATTTATAAACTTTTGAGAATCTGGATACAGGAGTTTTATCTTTGCGCGCGCGCGTGTGTGTGTGTGTGTGTGTGTGTGTGTGTGTGTGTGTGTGGTGATGATGATGATGACGGATACTTTCCTCTGCAGTGAAAAAAATATCTTGACAATGCAAAGTTTAACTGTAAGCCGAAGGAACGTTTGTAATGTGACTTATTATGTGAAATTGTAACTTGAAATTCTTTGTGAAAAAAATATTTCCCTATAAAGTTTGGCAGTAAATGAAGTATTACATCAAGGTGTAACTTGTAGTTCCTTGTGGAGTAAATTACCTAAGTGGACGATACAGCTACTCCAGGGTGTAAGACCTAGAGTAGAAAGTCTTAAGACCTTACCTGAGGTTGAAAGACTCTTATAGTGGAACGTCTTAGGTATTGAAACGTTAATTACAGCAAATAAAATATAATCTACCTAAACATTCCTTCACCTGGCGACAACTAATGATACAGGTGGTGTAATAGCTCTTTAAAATTCCTCCGTTTGATATAATAATGACCACACATGAACTTATAATGTGCAATATCTTGATAACACATTAGCTGCAACATTACACATAGTCCAGTGTATGTGTAGTGAGGGACATCTATCTAAATGAGTTACAGAATGTGGAGTTGAGGCAAAAAAAAGTTGGGACATGTTTGAGATCATCAGTTGAGCCAAACGTTTATACTCAATATTGTTTTAATGGTATTTTAGAACGACCGAAAAATGTAAACAAAATGGCCGGCTAGGCTCGGGGGATCCACGAGTCCTCTTATAAAGGATCGACAATAAATGAAAACAAATCAGATTAATTTAAACACATTTCCAAGAGGCAGCGCCCTCTCACTCCCTACCCAGCATGGCAACATTATGCAGCTCCCTCTCCATCCCTCCCCAGCATGACAGCATAATGCAGCTCCCTCTCCCTCCCTCCCCAGCATGACAGCATAATGCAGCTCCCTCTCCCTCCCTCCCTCCCCAGCATGACAGCATAATGCAGCTCCCTCTCCCTCCCTCCCTCCTCAGCATGACAGTATAATGCAGCTCCCTCTCCCTCCCTTCCTAGCATGACATCATAATGCAGCTCCCTCTCCCTCCCTCCCCTGCATGACAGCATAATGCAGCTCCTTCTCCCTCCCTCCCCAGCATGACAGCATAATGCAGTTCTCTCCCTCCTCCCCAGCATGACAGCATAATGCAGCTCCCTCTCCCTCCCTCCCCAGCATGACAGCATAATGCAGCTCCCTCTCCCTCCCTCCCCAGCATGACAGCATAATGCAGCTCCCTCTCCCTCTCTCCCAAGCATGACAGCATAATGCAGCTCCCTCTCCCTCCATCCCCAGCTTGACAGCATAATGCAGTTCCCTCTCCCTCCTTCCCGAGCATGACAGCATAATGCAGCTTCCTCTCCCTCCCTTCCCAGCATGACATCATAATGCAGCTCCCTCTCCCTCCCTCCCCAGCATGACAGCATAATGCAGCTCCCTCTCCATCCTCCCCCAGCATGACAGCATAATGCAAGCCCTCTCCCCACATGACAGCATAATGCAGCTCTCTCCTCCCTTCCCAGCTTGACAGCATAATGCAGCTCCCTCTCCCTCCCTCCCTCCCCAGCATGACAGCATAATGCAGCTCCCTCTCCCTCCCTCCCCAGCATGACACCATAATGCAGCTCCCTCTCCATCCCTCCCCAGCATGACAGCATAATGCAGCTCCCACTCCCTCTCTCCCCAGCATGACAGAATAATGCAGCTCCCTCTCCCTCCCTCCCCAGCTTGACAGCATAACAATGCAGCTCCTCTCCCTCTCTCCCCAGCATGACAGCATAATGCAGCCCCTCTCCATCCCCAGCTTGACACAGCATAACGTGTTCCCTCCCTCCTTCCTGAGCATGACAGCATAATGGAAGCTTCCTCTCCTCCTCCTTCCTGGCATGACAGCATAATGCAGTTCCCTCCTCCCAGAATGACAGCATAATGCAGCTCCCCTCCTCCCTCCCTCCCCAGTACGACAACACATTATGCAGCTCCCTCTCCCTCCCTCCCCAGCATGACAACATTATGCAGCTCTCTCTCCCTCCCTCCCCAGCATGACAGCATAATGCAGCTCCCTCTCCCTCCCTCCCCTGCATGACAGCATAATGCAGCTCCCTCTCCCTACCTCCCCAGCATGACAGCATAATGCAGCTCCCTCTCCCTCCCTCCCCAGCATGACAGTATAATGCAGCCCTCCCTCTCCCCAGCATGACAACATTATGTAGCTCCTCTCCTCCTCCCCAGTATGCAGCATAATGCGACCTCCTCTCCCTCCCTCCCCGACATGACAGCATAATGCAGCTCCCTCTACCTCCCTCCCCAGCATGACAGGATAATGCAGCTCCCTCTCACTCCCTACCCAGCATGACAACATTATGCAGCTCCTTCTCCCTCCCTCCCCAGCATGTCAACATAATGCAGCTCCCTCTCCCTCCCTCCCCAGAATGACAGCATAATGCAGCTCCCTCTCCCTCCCTTCCCAGCATGACAGCATAATGCAGCTCCCTCTCCCTCCCTCCCCAGCATGACAACATAATGCAACTCCCTCTCCCTCTCTCCCCAGCATGACAACATTATGCAGCTCCCTCTCCCTCCCTTCCCAGCATGACAGCATAATGCAGCTCCCTCTCACTCCCTACCCAGCATGACAACATTATGCAGCTCCCTCTCCCTCCCTCCCCAGCATGACAGCATAATGCAGCTCCCTCTCCCTCCCTCCCCAGCATGACAGCATAATGCAGTTCTCTCTCCTCCTCCCCAGCATGACAGCATAATGTGCTTCCTCTCTCCCTCCTTCCCAGCATGACAGAGCACGTAGCTCCCTCTCCTCCTCCCCAGCATGACAGCATAATGCAGCTCCTCTCCCTCCCCCTCCCCAGCATGACAACATTATGCAACTCCCTCCTCCCTCCCCAGCATGACAGCATAATGCAAGTTCTCTCTCCTCCCTCCCCAGCATGACAGCATAATGCAGCTCCTCTCTCTCCCTCTCCCCAGTATGACAGCATAATGCAGTTCCTCCTCCTCCTCCCAGCATGACAGCATAATGCAGCTCCCTCCTCCTCTCTCCTCAGCATGACAGTATAATGCAGCTCCCCTCTCCCTCCCTCCCCAGCATGACAGCATAATGCAGCTCCCTCTCCCTCTCTCCCCAGTATGACAGCATAATGCAGCTCCCTCTCCCTCCCTCCCTCCCCAGCATGACAGCATAATGCAGCTCCCTCTCCCTCCCTCCCTCCTCAGCATGACAGTATAATGCAGCTCCCTCTCCCTCTCTCCCCAACATGACAACATTATGCAGCTCCCTCTCCCTCCCTCCCCAGCATGACAGCATAATGCAGCTCCCTCTCCCTTCCTCCCCTGCATGACAGCATAATGCAGCTCCCTCTCCCTCTCTCCCCAGCATGACAACATTATGCAGCTCCCTCTCCCTCTCTCCCCAGCATGACAACATTATGCAGCTCCCTCTCCCTCCCTCCCCAACATGACAGCTTAATGCAGCTCCCTCTCCCTCCCTACCCAGCATGACAGCACCCTGAAGTTCCTAATGAGTTGGGCTCCAGACTTATTGAAACTACCAGAGACTCCAGGGCATCGATCTACTATTTACAAGACAACCAATTGGGAGATGATGGTAAGGGAAGGCGAAAGACATCAGGTCGATTTTTACAGAACTTAATTTGGTTGGGACACAAAGACAGGCTGGAAGGGTGAGGTATGAGGATCTGGTAGGGTGGAATATGAGGGACTGGAATGGTAGGGTATGAGGGATTAACAGGGTAGGGTATGAGGGACTAACAGGGTAGGGTATGAGGGACTAACAGGGTAGGGTATGAGGAACTAGAAGGGTAGGGTATGAGGACTGGCAGGGTGGGGCATAAGAGACTTACAAAACTGGGTAGAAGGGTGTGACAATCTCCTCTTCTACACTAATCACGCCACACGTTCTCCCTAAGTCATCAAAAAATATACATTTGTCATGGTGTTCAAAAATTCCTCTTTTACCAACACAAGCTCTCGTTCTTGTAGCCATTGTGATTTAGGCTGAGGGGATAGAGAGATATAGTGAAAGAAGTAGGAACAGATAAAGAGAATGACAGACATAGATATGAGGATATAATAATTGTGGAAGGGGAAGGAAAGAGGAGGTGAAGATAGTGGTAGAGGAAGCAGGGAAGGAGAGTAGGGGAGAGGGAGTGATGATATATTAAGGTTAATAGAGACAAGGGGGGATAGGATAGGTAAAGAGGATACGACAGGGCAGATTTAATCTAATTTCATGGGTAAGAGATGGCAGGAAACCTAGTGAGTGAGTGAGTGGGACAACCATTGATCGTGATCACGCCCCAGTCCACAAGATCGTACACACAAGATAGTCAAAGGAACAGAGGGAACATATTCGGCTTGTTGTCGAACACTTGAATCAAAGGAGTAATAAGTTATTACTGAGTCACTGCACGTTGACTACATATTATAGTGTTTGTAAAGATCTTTCTTGTTACACTGGTCGAGAAGATCAGATAGCGACCGTACGTGAGCTGTGGCCCATATCTACAGAACCTCGAACATATTAGTTGGTAAAATTGTCTTCGTTTCTTTGGTGAGTGATCGTGTATTTCCAGATGTAATAACTGAAATGTGTTCAGTGTCTCCAGCAGGACCCGGCTGTACTCTCTTATTGCTGGGACCTCTATCAATCTGCCTACACGAATATCAATAAGACCTGTTTCAACTTCTCTACAAACTTTAAGAGCGTTCGGTCGAGGAGTTCAGGTACGAAAAAAGTATGTTAAGTGAGAATAAATTAACACGAGGCCAGTCAGTGTGTCAAAACAAGGTCGGGCCCACATCAACTGGCAATATAATCACATAAGGCGGATCATGACGATAACACATTTGTGCTTATTGTTTCATCAAAGTACTTAGGCAACATGTTAAATCTATTGTTTGCGTGAAAGTAAAAGGAGAAGCTGTACAGGTTGATCCACAGTTCCTGTTTCAACATCTAACAAAAGCATCAGGGAGAGTGTAAGGCAGGTGAGTAGTGTAACCACCCACTGTACTTTCAAGGGTCTGGCCTAAGAAACACCTTATGGACTATGAGCTGTACACTGCTGCATCACATTAACCACTAGGAGTTGTAAACAAACACTCCAAAAGTGCCTTTATGGAGGAGACCGATGAATTTCAAAATGAACACTGTGACTCCTGTTGTCTCGGTAGCGTCGTCAAAATCCTTTGTCTGTTGTGTCATATCGTCTAACACAAAATCGTAAACATACTTTTTGGAGCGTATCTACATCTTACAGCATGATGACACTAAATGGCCGCCTTAAAATGTTATTCTCAAAGACTTAATTATCCAATGAAAAAATTCACCCACTAAAATTTAAGATCACGTTGAAGATAAACTCATTAAAGTTTTATACTGGACTATAATGGAAATTAAAGTTCACTCACTCGCACTCTTGGGCAGAAATTATAATTTAAGTTCTCATTTTAGAACAGTCTTGGCTGTTTTTAGGTCCTGCTATGGTTACTGTCTGAGTCATAATCAACCTCACTTGGCATCTTCTATTTCATTTTGGTGCATTTCATGTTGGTGTATTTCATGTTGGTGTATTTCATGTTGGTGTATTTCATGTTGGTGATCACCTGCCACCCACCAGAGACTTGGGAAGGTTAGAAATAGTGTCATCTCTGTGTTTTATGACGTCTTCGAGGTTTATATCTTCACCTCACCTCCTGAACCACATCCTCAAGACGGACCATTTCTTACCCCTGGTCGTCTTCTTAGCTAATCAGGCTTATTTAATTTTTCTCTCACAGCGCTGCGCCCCCTGGCGAGAAACTCTCCCTCATTTCTTGTAACTTTTAGAGAAGGAAAGTTTATTCTCAACTGGTTGTACAGATGAAGCGTCACAACTTCTCGATATCTTTGCTTTGTGATTATAATACCAACGTGTCTGAGTCGTGTATTTGTTTATAAACTTAATGGAATAATATTTACCCAAGTTTAAGAGGCACTAAAGACATTATAAGGGCTGGATATTTCAAATTATTTGCATCTCTTGAATCACTTGAATCAGGAGTGAGAAAATGAAATTAAAACAATAAAGAATTGTAAATGAATGAGATATCGAAATCCTTGAAAAAACTAAATTTCTTAAAACAGTAATGGACTAAGACAGCAGTGGAAGGTAAGGAGATTGGTGGAAAAGAAAGAAGACCACCGAAGGAGGAAGGTAAAAGGAGGGAAGATGGAGGG
>NW_024751185.1:0-20000 GCF_018991925.1 Homarus americanus
ATACCCAACAGAACCCCACACATACCCACTCTAGACCCAACAGAACCCCACATACCCACTCTATACCCAACAGAACCTCACACATACCCACTCTATACCCAACAGAACCCACATACCCACTCTATAACCCAACAGAACCCTACATACCCACTCTATAACCCAACAGAACCCACACATACCCACTCTATACCCAACAGAACCCCACACATACCCACTCTATACCCAACAGAACCTCACACATACCCACTCTATACCCAACAGAACCTCACACATACCCACTTATACCCAACAGAACCCCACACATACCCACTTATAACCCAACAGAACCCTACATACCCACTCTATAACCCAACAGAACCCCACATACCCACTCTATACCCAACAGAACCCTACATACCCACTCTATAACCCAACAGAACCCCACATACCCACTCTATACCCAACAGAACCCCACACATACCCACTCTATACCCAACAGAACCTCACACATACCCACTCTATACCAACAGAACCCCCACATACCCACCTTTACCCAACAGAACCTCACACATACCCACTCTATACCCAACAGAACCCCACATACCCACTCTATACCCAACAGAACCTCACACATACCCACTCTATACCAACAGAACCTCACACATACCCACTCTATACCCAACAGAACCTCACACACACCCACTCTATACCCAACAGAACCCCACATACCCACTCTATACCCAACAGAACCCCACACATACCCACTCTATACCCAACAGAACCTCACACATACCCACTCTATACCCAACAGAACCCCACACATACCCACTTATACCCAACAGAACCTCACACACACCCACTTTATACCCAACAGAACCCCACACATACCCACTCTATAACCCAACAGAACCTCACACATACCCACTCTATACCCAACAGAACCCCACACATACCCACTCTATACCCAACAGAACCCCACACATACCCACTCTATAACCCAACAGAACCTCACACATACCCACTCTATAACCCAACAGAACCCCACACATACCCACTCTATACCCAACAGAACCCCACACACCCACTTTATACCCAACAGAACCCCACACATACCCCTCTATCCCAACAGAACCCCACACATACCCACTCTATACCCAACAGAACCCCACACATACCCACTCCACCAACAGAACCCCACACACCCACTTTATACCCAACAGAACCCCACACATACCCCCTCTATACCCAACAGAACCCCACACATACCCACTTATACCCAACAGAACCCCACATACCCACTCTATAACCCAACAGAACCCCACACATACCACTCTATACCCAACAGAACCCCACACATACCCACTCTATAACCCAACAGAACCCTACATACCACTCTATACCCAACAGAACCACACACATACCCACTCTATAACCCAACAGAACCCTACATACCCACTCTATACCCAACAGAACCTCACACATACCCACTTTATACCCAATAGAACCTCACACATACCCACTCTATAACCCAACAGAACCCTACATACCACTCTATACCCAACAGAACCTCACACATACCCACTTTATACCCAATAGAACCTCACACATACCCACCTATACCCAACAGAACCCTACATACCCACTCTATACCCAACAGAACCCCACATACCCACTCTATACCCAACAGAATCCCACATACCCACTTATACCCAACAGAACCCCACATATACCACCATACCCAACAGAACCCCACATACCCACTTTATACACCAACAGAATCCCACATATACCCACTCTATACCCAACAGAACCCTACATACCCACTCTATACCCAACAGAACCCCACATACCCACTCTATACCCAACAGAACCTCACACAATACCCACTCTATAACCCAACAGAACCCCACACATACCCACTTATACCCAACAGAACCCTACATACCCACTCTATACCCAACAGAACCCCATACCCACTTTATACCAACAGAACCCCACATACCCACTCTATACCCAACAGAACCCCACATATACCCACACATACCCACTTATACCCAACAGAACCCCACATATACCCACTCTATACCAACAGAACCCCACATACCCACTCTATACCCAACAGAACCTCACACATACCCACTCTATAACCCAACAGAACCCCACACATACCCACTTATACCCAACAGAACCCCTACATACCCACTCTATACCCAACAGAACCCCATATACCGACTCTATAACCCAACAGAACCCCACATACCCACTCTATACCCAACAGAACCCCACATATACCCACACATACCCACTCTATTCCCAACAGAACCCCACATATACCACTCTATACCCAACAGAATCCCACATACCCACTCAATACCCAACAGAACCCCACATATACCCACTCTATACCCAACAGAACCCCACATATACCCACTCTATACCCAACAGAAACCCCACATATACCCACACACACCCACTCTATTCCCAACAGAACCCCACATATACCCACTCTATACCCAACAGAATCCCACATACCCACTCAATACCCAACAGAACCTCACACATACCCACTCTATACCCAACAGAACCCCACATACCCACTCTATACCCATAGAACCCCACACATACCCACTCTATACCCAACAGAACCCCATATACCCACTCTATACCCAACAGAATCCCACATACCCACTCTATACCCAACAGAACCCCACATATACCCAACAGAACCCTACATACCCACTCTATACCCAACAGAACCCTACATACCCACTCTATACCCAACAGAACCCCACACATACCCACTCTATACCCAACAGAACCCCACACATACCCACTCTATACCCAACAGAACCCCACATACCCACTCTATACCCAACAGAATCCTACATACCCACTCTATACCCAACAGAACCCCACACATACCCACTCTATACCCAACAGAACCCCATATACCCACTCTATACCCAACAGAATCCCACATATACCCACCTTGTAGCTGCCCAGTTTGTCCCCAATGATGCCAGCAAATATGGGCATGATAACAGTGATCCCAGATATCACCATACTGAAGACGCCAGTCTGGGAAGTGGTCAGGCCTAAAGCTTGCTGGTGAATCGTCAGTTGCGGCCATATTATCACCACTCCTGCACCAAGTTGTGAGAAAATGTCACCACGAATTGCAATCATTAAATGTCGCCCAAAATTGCAATCCCAAATGTCATCTAGGATTGCAATAATTAAATGTCACCACGAATTGCAATCATTAAATGTCGCCCAAAATTGCAATCCCAAATGTCATCTAGGATTGCAATAATTAAATGTCACCAAAAATTGCAATCACCAAATGTCACCCAAAATTGCAATCACCAAAAAACGTTATCTTGAAAACATCACAAAATAACAAGGCAGTTTATCAAGAGACGATTGAATACATTGTTAAAATATCCGGACTGGACAGATAAACAGTTACAAATGACCGGATAAGTGAGTAAATGCCAAGATAAGTGAGTAAATGGCCGGATAAGTGAATAAATATCCGGATAAGCAAGTAAATGTCCGGATAAGTGAGTAAATATCAGGATAAGCTGGTAAATATCCGGATAACTGAGTAAATGTCCGGATGAGCGAGCAAATGTCCGGATGAGCGAGCAAAATGACTAACCTGCTAGATAGAGGAAGTAGATGAGCTTGAAGATCAGAGTATCAGGGTTGATCAGGTCCTTGATAAACCCCCGGAAGCCCTTATGGAGCCTGATGACGGTCATAGTCTTTAAGGGGGGCTTAAGGGTCTGTAAGAGGTGTTTAAGGGTCTTTTAAGGGGTTTTAATGGTCTTTTAGGGAAGTTTAAGGGTCTTTTAGGGGGGTTTAAGTATCCCTCTGAGGATCTATTATGAGGTTTAATTATCCTTTTCGGGGTTTAAGGGTCTTTTAGGGACCTATGCTTTATAGGTCTTCAGACTCGAGTGGCCAGTGTCTACCAGATCTGTCAACAAAAAGAGGAACATTTGGTTAGGTTAGGTTAGGGTTCATTAATTAACCTTCTATGTTATCAAACTTGACATACGTTTACTGTGTGTGTGTGTGTGTGTGTGTGTGTGTGTGTGTGTGTGTGTGTGTTACCTGCTATATGGCATCACAAAAATTTTGACCAAGTCCCAGGTTGCTCATCTGACTTTCTGCCTCATTTACACACAATTGCAGGATCTCAATTGTTTCTCTTACTTTGACAACACAACATACTGTACATACTGTCGTTTCTCAATCTTGATTTATTTTTCATTTTTGTATGTATTTATTATTATTATTATTATTATTATTATTATATTTTCGCCCCCAGGCCCTGATTTGGGTCAGTGACCTGTGCCTGGGTGAGGTAATCCTCTTAAAAAATAATAATAATAATTTAGAACACATACCCGTTGACTACACATATATATAAAGTATACAATCAACAACAGGTAAACAGCTTATCCCTCGCGCCTGTTGACTACATGTCCCAACAACAGAGAGAAGGGGGGAGGAGGTAACCAGGAAGCCGCCACCACCACAACGTGAAACAGAATATGATATCCCATGTCATAATATAAGGGTAAGCATGGTTCACCTCCGCCTCTGGTAACAATGACACACACACGAGCACTGTATCCCCCGGAAGGCGCCTCGCTATCTCAAATGAAGTCGAGAATTACCTGATGATTATCTCCATTACTAATTTCACCTTAAGATTAGCCACCCTAACCTAACCTCAACCCTCCAAATAGTGTTAGGGCGGTTAATCTTTAGGTGAAATAAGCCACGGAGGAGAAAATGAACAGGATATGGGTTTGGTTTGGTTATTAAATCTGACGAGGACTCCACAAAACTACAGGAAGATCTAAACAAATTTTCGAATGGTCTGAAAAATGGCAGATGAAATTCAATGTGGACAAATGTAAAGTACTCAGTATAGGAGATGTAAACAGGGAAACTAGATACCAGATGAACAACGATGCCATAGAGAAATCCGACTGCGAGAGAGATTTAGGAGTAATGATAAGTAGGAACCTTAAGCCAAGTAAACAATGTGTTTTTGCTCGTAACAAGGCTAATAAAGTACTTGGGTTCATACAAAGGAGTGTTAGTTACAAGACTAGCGAGGTCATCCTGAAACTGTATCTTGCTCTTGTGAGACCTCACTTGGATTACTCAGTTCAGTTCTGGTCACCGTATTACAGAATGGATATAGAATCCTTGGAAAGAATTCAGAGGAGAATGACAAGACTAATCCCGGGCATTAGGAACCTTGAGTACAGAGACAGGTTAAAGCATCTTAATTTGCACTCCCTCGAGAGACGTAGAGCAAGGGGCGACCTGATAGAGGTGTATAAGTGGAAGGCAGGGCTGAACAAAGGGGACATAACAAAGGTACTCAAACTATCCAACCAGGAGCGAACTCGTAACAATGGTTTTAAATTAGACAAATTTAGATTTAGGCGTGAAATAGGTAAACACTGGTTTGGAAACAGAGTAGTGGATGAATGGAACAAGTTACCAAATATCATCATTAACTCGAATACGCTGAATAGCTTCAAACATAGGTTGGATGCTTATATGAGCAATAGGGGTTGGGTGTAAACGGGACTGCCCAGTATGGGCCAATAGGCCCGCTGCAGTTTCCTCCATTCTTATGTTCTGAGGTGGAATGTTGACACCAAACTAGATGCTTTCATTTAATTAACAGTCTTTAGTATATCTCCAGACTTAAACAGAATAATCACACACACACACTTGTCAACCACCAGCGAGACAAGACGTGCCCTGAAGGCGCTCCCAGTTTGAGCAGCCAGGCCGAGTCAGTTTGCCCCATCCCCTCCCCCTGCTATATCCCAACGCCCTACCAGCCTTACTACACCGGGATTTATTCAGCAAAACATTCAAGTGATCAGTGAACGATTGACTACCAAACAGTGTTCCTATAATGCACTCCAAGGAAAAGCACAAAAACACAGCAGTGTAATACTGAGTGTGGCTGTATCTGACCTGACCTGACGGCTTCACCTGACCTAACCTGAAGGATGGAGCACACTTGTATTGCCCCAAGCTACTGTCCTGGCCATACGAGCATCAACTGATTGCTATAAGAACAGCCCAGTCCCAACCATTGTAAAAATTATCAACACCTAATTATTATACATCATACTTGTATCACTTATGTTACCTGTACATCATTAGTAAATCAAGAGACCCATTCCCCGATTATGTAACTGTATATTTTCAGCCTTCCGGCTACCATGCTCTCTCAATAAACACTTTTCTACACCTATGGAGTATGGAAGGGAGTGTTGTGTAGTGTGAACCTTGTTAAATACACCAATGGAATTTACGGTTTCAGAACACCGCCCAATGGGATTCCAAGGACGGGGGGGGGCAATGACCTATAGACAATGTAAATAAACCAACAATCACCTCTCACCCCCCCCCCCACTCAACTCTCACCCCCCCACTCAACTCTACAATAACCACAAATACATCCATATGTATCGTCTTACCTTCATATATAAAGTTAGAGTAACGATATACAAGATAGATATCAAAAAGCTGTTGGCACTGAGACACAGAGAACAGCTACACTACCTTCCCCCTTCACAGTTGGGGAGCGACTGAACTGACTGAACTAGACATATAGGATCAAGAGAGTAGGGAGATATGTCCTACTCTCAAAATACGAAATATATCCCCTGCCATTTATTTTTGTATCTAATTTTTCTTATCCAGAAGTTATCCGGATATTTATTTACACCACACGGAATGTATATACGATAAGCTTAATAATTATTACAGTTAAGTGAAGACAGTACGTATGTCAGTACTATTTAACGGAGAGAAAGTCATATATGTACAGACTCCTGGCAGTGTATGTGTGTTACGTAGCTATAACAGGATGATCGGTATTTAATTAACTACCTGACAATTTAACACCTGGATTAGTTGGTCAAAACGGTGTGTCCATTGGGTAAAACATGTCCTCAATAGACGACCAGGAAGTGATTCATTATAAGTTCGTTTTCTTTATTGTTATTATTTGGTCATTTATCAGCTAACCAGCCGTTCGAGCTGTTGGTTCTCTGCACCCGGAAAAACCTGAGACTTCCCATCATGTTCCAGGATGACCGGCTCTAAGGTCACCCAGGAGGGAATTTGTTTAAGGCACGTAGAAGATGTCGCCGATATAACCACCCAGTCAGTGGTTTATGTCATCAAGTTATTGGAAGCTCCAACAACTTGTCCCTGAATACGAATTCGCAACTTTCGACTTACACCAGGTACCTACTGTACTGCTAGGGGAACAGGGACTAATGGGGGCTAGGAAGTAAGTCCAAACAACTTCCACCGGCCCGGGAATCGAACCCGTGATATCTCGCTTGCGAAGGGAAGAGCGGTACCACTCTACCACTAGCCCTTGACTCTTCAGGCTTCTACGCCCTTAACTCTTGAGACATAAAGGCAAGCATGAACTTAGCATGCTTCCCTGTTGGGCGCTGTAAACGCTTCAGCGCTTCACCTTACACAAGGATGTAGGGGGGTGCCACAAGGCTGTAGGGGGGTGCCACAAGGATGTAGGGGGGTGCACAATAAAAAAAATATATATAACCACCCCTTATGTTAACGAGTTGCATCACTCAGCAAAAGATGAACACTCACTATTACGCCGGAACACCATTCATAAACAACAATTACTGCTGCGTATATAGAGGCAAATGGAGTAAAGAAACTTACCCTAGAATCGAACCAAGGTCCACATGTTAACGAGGTGAGTATGCTGACTGTTACACCACAGGTCACACTGAATTATATCCTCCCTATTCCGGGCCAGGACTTGAACCCAGGATGTAGTAGTGAGAGATACGAGCATTACCGCCGCACTTCCAACACCCAATACACAGAAAAATGGCGTCACTGTCATACTCAGCCAGTGTGTGGGGGCTCAAGAATACAGGTATGTGGCCAAGACCTCAAAGAGAACGGAGAGGAGGAACTGTGGAATAGCAAAAAATAGAGAAATTAAACAAGAAAAAAACAGATGTTAGGATTAAGGAAGAAAGCAATTAGTCGTTTAGTATATTGAGATAAACTGAGCAGGTCATTACAGATAATTGAGTTTATTAATGAAGAATTATTAACCAAAACTGGGGAAGATATAAGGTGGGAAACCCGTATGAGAGCCTCACCTAATGAAACCAAAACAAATCTAAGCTAACCCAACCAAGCCAGAGACCCAGTGAGGCCCAGGCAGTTGGATCATAATACACATCGTGGTTTGGTTTGAGGTTGTGACCCGCTACAGTCTACCACCGTGCAGCTGTATGTGGCTATGGCCGATGGGCTGAGTGACCCGCTACAGTCTACCACCGTGCAGCTGTATGTGGCTATGGCCGATGGGCTGAGTGACCCGCTACAGTCTACCACCGTGCAGCTGTATGTGGCTATGGCCGATGGGCTGAGTGACCCGCTACAGTCTACCACCGTGCAGCTGTATGTGGCTATGGCCGATGGGCTGACTGAAGAACACAAAAGGGGTAAGAAGTCTTCCAGGTGATTTATCTCAGTACAAACACCACTAAAGACAAGTGGGAGGAGGTGATGGTAGAGACTGTGTTGAAGGATAAGACACTTGGAACTAGAAGCACTTGAGATACGACGCCACAGATGAACCATTATCTAATGCAATGAGACGATAGACAGTGATTTTTTTCACTTTTTTTACGGGGAATAGCCCACCCGGGCACAGGTCATGGACCCACAACAGGACCTAGGGGGCGAAAAATAGGAGTAAAAATAAATTAAAAATATAAAAGAAAAAGATTATATTAATCTACACCACGAAGATGCCGGAAAACCAGCTTTTTGAAGCGAGACAGATTGTATAAGTATGGAAACACAGAAGAAGGCAGAGCATTCCACAGTTTGGCTGTGTGAGGAAAGAAGGAGGTACTATAACGGGTTATTCTAGTGTGACCGACATCCACAGAGAAACGGTGGGCACCGCGGGCAAGACGTGTGTTACGAGCCCACGGCCTTGCCGCCGGTACACAGGATGCCAAATCCGCCGAACATTGCCCGTTAAAGTACCTGTAAAAGAGAGAGAGTGAAGCAACATAGCGGCGAAGAGAAAGGGAAAAAATCATCAACTAAAGGAGAGTTCATAAGACGAAATGCCTTTAATTCCACCCCATCTAACAGTAGGACAGAAGAGCTACCCAAGATACGAGAGCACTACTCCAAGCTAGGACGAATGAATCCCTTATATACTTGAAGCAACTGCTTAGGAGTGAAGTAGCTATGGCATCTGTACAGCATTAGCAGCTTTCGGGAGGCAGCTTTAGCAATGATGCGGATGTGTGGCTTCCATGACATATTAGAGGAAATGGTGAGGCCTAGCATATCTCTCATAGAACTTGGCAGAATGATTGCGTCCTGAAATGTGATTGGTGGGAGATCATCTAATTTGGAAATTGTAATTGGTAAATACTGAGTTTTAGTAATATTGAATTTAACCAAGTTTCTACCTCCCCATTCAGAGATGCTGCACAGATCTGCATTGATAGCTGTAATGATATCAGCTCTAAAAACAGATCTAGTTTGAGAATTAGAGGAAGGGCAAAATGTGAAGAGAAGTGAAGAGTAGAATCATTAACGTAAGAGTGGATCGAATTAGTTGTAGTGTAAAGTAAATCATTGATAAATAGAAGGAAGAGAGTAGGTGAAAGAACAGAACCCTGTGGAACACCACTACCGGTAGAGAAAGAGCGAGAGATCGATCCCTCGACAACAACTGCCATGGATCGGTTCTCAAGGAAGCTAGAAATTAGAGAACAAAGTGAGGGAGAGAAACCATAAGAGGGAAGTTTAGAAAGCAAAGACTTGTGCCATACCCTGTCAAATGCTTTGGAGATGTTGAGAGCCACGACAAAAGTTTCCCCATAATCCCTAAGAGAGGACGACTAAAGATGGGTGCAGTAGGAGAGCAGATCACCAGTAGATCTCGCCTGGCGAAAGCCATACTTGTGATCCGACAAAGGAGAATGGCGTTCAAGGTGACGGAGAAAATGGAAGTTCAAGATAGTTTTGAAAATCATAAGGATGAAGTTAGGGGAATGGGGCGATAGTTAAAGAGATTAGAATGGTCACCCTTCTTCGGGATGGGCTGAACTAAGGCATGCTTCCAAGAAGAAGAAAAAGTTTGGGTTTTGAGGCAAAGGCGAAAGAGGCGAGCAAGCACAGGGTCCAGGGCTTCAGCACACTCCCTCAGAACACGAGGGGGTATTCCGTCTGGTCCATGCGCCTTACTCACATCCAACCTGGATAACACACCGGCAACCCTGCGAGTGGAGATTATAGGAAAGTGCATAGGTTCAGTAGGAGGTGCAGGGGTAGGAGGGATAGAGTTGTAATCGCCTAAGGTGGAATTAGAGGAGAATAAGGTGCCAAAGAGATTGGCTCAATCAGGGAGAGAGTTGGCTATAGAGTTATCAGGTTGGAAGAGAGGAGGAAAAGAGGGAGTGCAGAAGTTATTACAGATGTTTTAGGTTAAGGACCAGAAGGATTTATTAGAAGAAGAGTTAGTCAGGAGAGCGGTCTTTGTTTTTATTAAATTCCGCTTGACCCAACGAAGAATAGCCTTACAACGATTCCTAGAAGTAATGAAAGAGGTGTGGGTAATAGGAGAAGGAGGTAGTTTCATAGCTCGATATGCCCTATCTCTCACCCTGCAAGCAAGAGAGCAGGAGCGATCAAACCATGATTGTAATGTGAAAGGTTTGGTAGATGTAAAGTAAAAGTTTTGGAAGATAAGAACATAAGAAAATAAGGAGTCTGCAATAGGCCGGTTGGCCTGTGCATGGCAGCTCCTGTAGAGAGATACTACCACTCTCTATCATCCATGAATCTATCTAGCCTCCTTTTAAAACTTTCCAGCGTTCCAGCACTTATTACAAAGTTGCTAAGCTTGTTCCACTCGTCCACCACCCGATTTGTGAACCAGTTCCTTCCTATCTCTCTCCTAAACCTAAACTTATCCAACTGAAATTTGTTGCTACGAGTCCTATCCTGCTCGGATATTATAAGAACTTTATCTATATCGCCTTTATTGATTCCTTTCACCCACTTAAATACTTCTATCATATCTCCCCGCACTCTTCGTCTTTCTAGGGAATGCAAGTTTAGTTTCTTTAACCTATCTTGATGTGGAAGGTTTCTAAGTCCCGGAATCATTTTCGTCATTCTTCCCTGCACCGACTCTAGTGAATTGATATCCATTCTATAATAAGGGCACCAGAATTGAACAGCATAATCTAGGTGCGGCCTGACTAGCGCAAGGTATAGTTGCAATAAGACCTCTGCACTCTTATTACTTACACTTCTAGATATAAAACCTAATACTCTGTTTGGCTTATTTCGAACATTAACGCACTGTTTTATAGGCCGTAGGTCCGGGCTTACAAGTACCCCTAAGTCTCTTTCACAAGTCGACTTCTCTAGGTTGATGTTGTTAAGGCTGTATACATTGACAGTATTTGTTCTTCCAATATTAAGTACGCTGCACTTGCTGGTGTTGAATTTCATTCGCCATTTCTCTGACCACTCCTGCAGTTTATATAAATCCTCCTGTAGTGCATTTGCATCCTGCCCTGGGATAAATGCACTCATACCGCCCTGTATAACCCCAGCAATGCTGTCAGCACATACCGAGTGGAAAAGCAACATTCATCCCAAGGAAAGTCGGTGAAGAATTCTCGCAAGGGGTGCCAGTCGACTCTGCCATCACAGCCAGACCCGGGGAGAAGCGAGACACATATTTGGAGTTCTCTTCCACTTCAAATAAATACATAAATAAACAAATAAATAAATAAATAATTAAATAAATTGCCCTTTCATGCACTCAGAACACCTAAGCCATAACGGATAGAGGCTGGGGGTTGGGATAGAGGCTGGGGGTTGGGATAGAGGCTGGGGGGTTGGGAGATCAAAACCAATTTTTCGAATGGTCTGAAAAATGGGAAATGAAATTCAATGTGGACAAATGTAAAGTACTCAGTATAGGAGATGTAAACAGGGAAACCAGATACCAGAAGAACAACGATGCCATTGAGAAATCCGACTGCGAGAGAGATTTAGGAGTAATGATAAGTAGGAATCTTAAGCCAAGTAAACAATGTGTTTTTGCTCGTAACAAGGCTAATAAAGTACTTGGGTTCATACAAAGGAGTGTTAGTTACAAGACTAGCGAGGTCATCGTAAAACTGTATCTTGCTCTTGTGAGACCACACCTGGATTACGCAGTTCAGTTCTGGTCACCGTATTACAGAATGGATACAGAATTCTTGGAAAGAATCCAGAGGAGAATGACAAGACTAATCCCGGGCATTAGGAACCTTGAGTACAGAGACAGGTTAAAGCATCTTAATTTGCACTCCCTCGAGAGACGTAGAGCGAGGGGCGACCTGATAAGAGGTGTATAAATGGAAGTCAGGGCTAAACAAAGGGGATATTACAAAGGTACTCAAACTATCCAACCAGGAGCGAACTCGTAACAATGGTCTTAAATTAGACAAATTTAGATTTAGGCGCGAAATAGGTAAACACTGGTTTGGAAACAGAGTAGTGGATGAGTGGAACAAGTTACCAAATATCATCATTAACTCGAATACGCTGGATAGCTTCAAACATACAGTAGGTTGGATGGTTATATGATAGATAGGGGTTGGGTGTAAATGGGAACTGCCCAGTATGGGCCAATAGGCCCGCTGCAGTTTCCTCCATTCTTATGTTCTAATGTAGAGGCTGGGGGTTGGACCTGGGGGTTGGGATAGAAACTGGGGGTTGGGATAGGGCTGGGGGGGGATAGAGGCTGGGGGTTGGGATAGAGACTGGGGCTGGGGGTTGTGATTACTGGGGGTTGGGATTGGGGGTTGGGATATAGAGGGGACCGGCAGACTGGGGGTTGGATGAGGCTGGGGTTGGGACTGGGGGTTGGGACTGGGAGGCTGGGGGTTGGGACCTGGGGGGACTGGGGGGTTGGATAGGGCCTGGGGGGGATTGGACAGGATTGGCTGGGGGTTGGGACAGACTGGGGGTGATGGGCTGGGGGTTGGGATAGAAACTGGGGTTGGGATGGGACTGGGGGGTTGGGATAGAAACTGGGGGTTGGGATAGAGGCTGGGGGTTGGGATAGAGGCTGGGGGGTTGGGATAGAGACTTGGGGGCTGGGGTTGGGAGTGGGGTTGGGAGAGGCTGGGGGTTGGGATTGGTTGGGATAGAGGCTGGGGGTTGGGATTGGGGGTTGGGATAGAAACTGGGGGGTTGGGATAGACTGGGGCTGGGGGTTGGGACTGGGGTTGGGATAGACTGGGGGGGATAGAAACTGGGGGATGGGGCTGGGGTTGGGATAGAAACTGGGGGTTGGGAGAGGCTGGGGGTTGGGATAAGAGACTGGGGGGTTGTGATAGAAACTGGGGGTTGTGATAGAAACTGGGGGTTGGGATAGAGGCTGGGGGGTTGGGATAGAGGCTTAGAAATAAACTCAAACAGAGGCTCCCATATTTTGACCATACTCTGAAATCTGTAAATAAAAAAATATAAAAATAATGAAAAAATCCCCAAATCTCCCCCCAAAAAATATTGAATCTGGTGACCTCTGGTAACATCACCTTATCAACACAAGCTGGCATGGAGGCGCCGTGTCGAGGTGTGAGCCTGTGAGAGAGCTCGGGACTCGTTCCTCATTGGCCCCCTGAACGCTGCGTTGAATAGACGTCACTTTGTGCCCGCGTCCCAAAACACTCTTACCAAGATGCCCAACTGCCCAAAGTGTGACAAACCGGTGTATTTTGGTGAGTAATTCCCCTATGTTGTATAAATAAGGTGATATAGTGTATGTTTGAGGTGATGTGAATATGGCTGTCGTGTGTGTGTTTTTCCTGGGTGAGAGAGAGAGAGTTACCAGCATTTTAATTCCTATCTAATTCGTCAAACTGAACAAAATAGTGAAGTTTGTAAATTAATTGTTTATATAATGTGTTTTTGGTCGCTATCACAGCCTGTTTGTTACCAGATGTGTGTGTGTGTGTGTGTGTATGTGTATGTGTGTGTGTGTGTGTGTGTGTGTGTGTGTGTGTGTGTGTGTGTGTGTAATAATAATAATAATTAGGTTTATTGAAAAAGTTCTCAGCCCGAAGGCTGAAAATATACTTGGACATAAATGACTTATTACATACATTGGTGGTTTAACAAAAGCCTTCATTAGAGAAAGGTAAAGGAACATACAGTGAACATACAGATTAATATAGGTGTTGAACAGCAAAAACGTAGTGTGTAACCCTCCCAGATGGTGTTAGGAGGGACTACGTAGTGTAGTAGTTCCCTCACAGATGGTGTTATGAGGGCCTCAGTAGTGTAGTAATTCCCTCACAGATGGTGTTATGAGAGCCTCACTTTAGGTAATTCCCTCACAGATGGTGTTATGAGGGCCTCACGGTGGTGATAATTCCCTCACAGATGGTGTTATGAGGGGCCTCACGTGGTGTAGTAATTCCCTCACAGATGGTGTTATGAGGGGCCTCACGTGGTGTAGTAATTCCCTCACAGATGGTGTTATGAGGGGCCTCACGTGGTGTAGTAATTCCCTCACAGATGGTGTTATGAGGGCCTCACGTGGTGTAGTAATTCCCTCACAGATGGTGTTATAGGGGGCCTCGTGGTGTAGTAACTCCTTCACATATGGTGTTATGAGGGCTCGTGGTGATAATTCCCTCACAGATGGTGTTATATAGTGAGGTGTGGTTCCAGGCCCTCCTATCGTAGACGGATTAACACATCGCTGGTGGTTGGGTCTCACGGGCCGTTATCACTGGGTACCTGGGACCTCACTGTGTGGAGTCAACTTGGGTACTACTGTTACTGTTGAGTTGTTCTCACTGACTTAAGCACTGTTCACCACTGTTCACCTCTGTTTAACACTGGTTCCATTTCTTTCCTAAATGAAATAGTAACTTCTGGCGGGAACTTGTTGATATTCCGGTGGGGAGGGTTCAGGGAGGGAGTTGGTATGGGCCAACACAAAAGTTGACCTGGCTGCTCAGGAGCGCCAGGTACGTCTTGACACCTTCGGTGGTCAAGGATGTAGTGTGTGTGTGTGTGTGTGTGTGTGTGTGTGTGTGTGTGTGTGTGTGTGTGTGTGTGTGTGTGTGTGTGTGTGTGTGGTTTTTAGTTTAACAAATTTATTGACAAAGCTTGGGGTACAGATTGCCTATTGTGAGTAATTCAGTCAGGTCTTGACACTGAGGGTGGTATCACTTCTCACTGCCACGCAGGACAGAGAAATACATCATATTCATTATCAGTATATAAAGGTTGCTGTGACATCAACGGAAACACATAAGATAACTTGTGGGTTTCTCCAAAGCTGACAGATCTCAACTCTTGTTAACTTTACACTTAACACACATTAGTCACCATTACATAAATAAAAATACTTAACAAAAAATACTTAGACATTACAGAAAAATTTGATTAAAGTAAACTTTTTGGAATTACTTAAGTGATGAATATAAGTTATTTGAAAGTTTAATAAAAAGTGAAATATTTAAGTAATGCATCTTTGAATTTAGTAAAGTAATGTATTTTTTTTCATTAGGTTAGGATTGGTTAGGTTAGGTTTGGTTAGGTTAGGTTAAGGTGATTCAGGTTAGGTTTAGGTGTTAAATTTTATTAATAGACCCCAGTCGTAGGCCTTAATGTTTATGTTAAATTAGGTTAAACTAAATTAAATTGGTTAAAATTAGGTTAAGTTTCCTCAGGACTAACTTAACCTATAGTACAAAGGTTAAGGAATATATATATATGTATGTATGTGTGTGTGTGTGTGTGTGTGTGTGGATTACAGCAGTAAAGTGTATGCAGGTGTACGCTGATGACGGTACAGGTGTGAGGCACGCACCTGTAATTTATCTGTACACAGGTGAGGCGAGTTGATGGGTGACCTTCATTTAGAATAGTAGTAATAGTAGTAGTAGTGTAGTGGTGGTAATGTGTAGTAGTAATAGTAGTAGTAATAGTAGTAGTAGTGTAAAAGTGTGGTGGGGTTAGTAGTAGTAGGAGGAGGAAGACAGGTGTTAAGTGTCGTAGTAGTCGTAGTAGTCGTAGTAGTAGTAGCATAAAGTGTAGTAGTGGTAATAGTATAGTACAAATATTAAATATGGTAATGAGAGAAACACACACCCGTACACTTATTTAAGTAACGTATAGTGATAAACAACATGACCCATCCTACCAAGCCCTACTTATAAACAACACCTCACTTACAAAACAGCTATAAGTAAGGAACCCTCTCCACCTACACATCAAATCTTGTGACGAAAATCGAGCATCACTGATATGAATCGGGTGGAAGATAAGAGTGACACTGATAAGGGATAAGGTCTGGTATATTAGTTCAATATCAACCGGGGACTATTATTACATGGATAGGGGCGTATTTACACATATTTACACATATTTAGACGTATTTACACATATTTAGAAGTATTTACACATTTATACGTATTTACACATATTTATACATACACATTGATGAAGGACATATGTATACACGCAGTACTCACACACACACACACACACACACACACACACACACACACACACACACACACACACACACACACACACACACATTTTGAGAGAGTCGAGATAAGGTTTCTTTTATCTTTATTGGTGTGTGAAAATCCATGGGAACTAATTAAATCTCTCTCTCTCTCTCTCTCTCTCTCTGACTTTCTAACACACACCCTCTTTATCCCTCATTTTCCAACACACACACACACACACACACACACACACACACACACACACACTGTCTATCAGAGGTTCCAGAAGTTAAGTCATTTAGTCTCCTAACTGTTGCTAAGTGAACATACAGTATTTAGTTAAGGCAGATTCTCAGTACAAACTATCCTAAATTAAACCAGTTAAAACACACACACACACACACACACACACACACATACACACACACACACACACACACACACACACACACACACACACACACACACACACACACACACACACACACACACACTATGTATTTAACGTCGTATGAACCTTGGTAAATCAACATTTGTTATTTAACCTTTACTTTTCTAAAGACATTATCCCTAGAATCGTTATGTAAATACCAAAATACGTCGAGTCACGTTTGTTTACAAGGTCAGCTGATGTTGTGTGGTCGGTGTGGTCAATGTTGATGAAATATACCACAGTACAGGTGTAATATATAATTGAATATAGGAGAATAATTAATAGAGGAAGTTACGATGAGGAGAGGTTACGATAGAGGAGAGGTCACGATGGGGGAGAGGTTACGATTGGGGAGAGGTTACGATGGGGAGAGGTTGATGGGGAGAGGTTACGATAGAGGGAGGTTACGATGGGGGAGAGGTTACGATGGGGGAGAGGTTACGATGGGGAGAAGATTACGATGGGGAGAGGGATTTGATGGGGGAGAGGTTACGATGGGGAGAGGTTACGATGGGGGAGAGAGGTTACGATGGGGAGAGGTTACGATGGGGAGAGGTTACGATGGGGGAGAGGTTACGATGGGGGAGAGGTTACGATGGGGGAGAGGTTACGATGGGGAGAGGTTACGATGGGGGAGAGGTTACGATGGGGGAGAGGTTACGATGGGAGGAGGGATTATGATGGGAGAGGTTACGATGGGGAGAGGTTACGATGGGGGAGAGGTTACGATGGGGAGAGGTTACGATGGGGGAGAGGTTACGATGGGGGAGAGGTTATGATGGAGAGGTTACGATGGGGAGAGGTTACGATGGGGGAGAGGTTACGATGGGGAGGTTACGATGGGGGAGAGGTTACGATGGGGAGGTTACGATGGGGGAGAGGTCACGATAGAGGAGAGGTTACGATAAGTAGAGGTCACGATAGAGGAGAGAGGTTACGATAGAGGAGAGGTTACGATGGGTAGAGGTCACGATAGAGTAGAGTCACGATAGAGGAGAGGTTACGATAGAGTAGAGGTCACGATAGAGTAGAGGTCACGATGAGGAGAGGTCACGATAGAGGAGAGGTCACATAGAGTAGAGTTACGATAGAGGAGGTCACGATAGAGGAGGGTCACGATAGAGTAGAGGTCTACGATAGAGGAGAGGTCACGATAGGAGGGTCACGATAGAGGAGAGGTCACGATAGAGGAGAGGTCACGATAGAGGAGAGGTCACGATAGAGGAGAGGTTACGATAGAGTAGAGGTCACGATAAGTAGAGGTCACGATAGAGGAGAGGTCACGATAGAGGAGAGGTCACGATGATAGAGTCACGATAGAGGAGAGGTCACGATAGGAGGTCACGATGAGTAGAGGTCACGATAGAGGAGAGGTCACGATAGAGGAGAGAGGTCACGATAGAGGAAGGTCACGTGGGAGAGGTCACGATAGAGGTCACGATAGAGGAGAGGTCACGATAGAGGAGAGGTCACGATAGAGTAGGGTCACGATGGGAGGTCGATAGAGGAGGTCACGATAAGAGAGAGGTCACGATAGAGGAGAGGTCACGATAGAGGAGAGGTCACGATAGAGGAGGAGTCACGATAGAGGAGAGGTCACGATAGAGGAGGGTCACGATAGAGGAGAGGTCACGATAGAGGAATAGTGAAGAATTAATAGACACAAATGGCGGTCTATTTATAAACATTTGTCTTCCGTTTCTCTACATTACCCTCCTCCTCCCTCACCACCGCCCCCCTCACCCTCCCCTCACCACCGCCCCTCACCTCCCCTCACCACGCCCCTCACTCCTCCCCTCACCACCCGCCCCTCCTCCTCCTCCTCACCACCACCCACCCCTCACTTCTCCCCACCACCCGCCTCACCCTCCCCTCACCACCCTCCCCCCCCCACCCGCCCCTCACTTCTCCCCTCACCACCACCCGCCCATCCTCCTCCCCTCACCACCACCCGCCCCTCACCACCCACCCCCCTCCCTCACCCCCAACAGGAGCCGGGGCAAGAGATGACCAGCGGCAATGTTGCAATTTCACAAACATCAACAACTGCGTGATGTTGCAGCAGTCAGTCGTCATCCTCTTGTTGACGGCTGTTAGGATTCTGCAGATAACCCATCCCTAACCTAACCTAAAACCCAACCACCTTAACCTAACCCAACCAACCTTAGCAAACCCTCAACCCACATAACCTAACCCATCCTTAACCCAACCCACCTTAACCAAACCCAACCCACCTTAACCTAACCCATCCTAACCTAGCTCATCCTAACCTAACCCAACCCACCTTAACCCACCCACCTTAACCTAACCCACCTTACCAACCCACCTTAACCCAACCCACCTTAACAAACCCAACCCACCTTAACCCTAACCCATCCTAACCTAGCTCATCCAACCAAATCAAACCTAACTCAACCCACCCAAGCCTGACCACCATCCTAACCCACCCAAGCCTGACCCTAACCTAACCCACCCACCCACCCTAACCTAAACAGCCGGTTACGTCAGCCCACAACAATGCATCATTAGGACAAGTCTCCTTATTCAACAACACGTCTGTTATTGAAGGCAAATTAGGAGAGAGAGAGAGAGAGAGAGAGAAGAGCTTGACAGCAGCAGACTCGGGTTTTACTCAGATGTGGATGATGGAGGTGTGGGTGAGGGGGTGTGGTGTGTGGGTGATGGAGGTGTGGGTGAGGGGGTGAGGGTGTGGGTGATGGAGGTGTGGGTGAGGGGGTGGTGTGTGGATGATGGAGGTGTGTGGGTGAGGGGGTGTGGGTGTGTGGGTGATGGAGGTGTGGGTGAGGGTGGTGTGTGGGTGATGGAGGTGTGGGTGAGGGGTGAGGGGTGTGTGGATGATGGGTGTGGATGAGGGGGTGAGGGGTGTGTGGGTGATGGAGGTGTGGATGGGGGGGTGAGGGTGTGTGGGTGATGGAGGTGTGGATGAGGGGGGGGGTGAGGTGTGTGGG
>NW_024751185.1:25000-52500 GCF_018991925.1 Homarus americanus
ATTTGTGAATGTTGTTTCCAGTTTATCTACAATTAGTGATCCCACAGGTGACCGGGAACTGTAACACTAAAGGTGGCAACAGGTCTACGAACAAAGCAGCACTTTATACAGAAACTGACGATATTTGTCTAAAGTTTGACATTCTCCGTTGTCGCCCTCGGATATATGATTGGAACACTTGTTTGATCGTCCAGTATCATGTACAAATATTTAGCTATATTATTATAAGTGATTTAATACAATTGATCACTTCATACGTGGCAACACTACGTCCTGGCCTCTGTTTTCAAGATGTGCTCATAACTGTTTTAGACCATTAAGCACAAAAACTCAGGAAGCCTTCACTCCTGGCGAGAGGAAACACCCCAGCCCCAGGCCTCCCCCAGGGTCAGCCTACCCCAATCTTCAGCTCAAGGTTGTTTTGATCGGTCGACGTCTGGTTCAGTGCTCTTGATCAAGACTGCCGGTGGATGTTCCCTGTGACCCAGCGTGTCACCCGGTGTGCCCTGGTTCCTTTAGACACCAGTCTTCGACATAGCTTAGGTCATCGTATCTGCCAGCCCTTGCACCATCTTGGACACCTCATCGACGCCATATTGGAAACATCAGTCCAACGTCATAGCAAGTCTACATCTTGGATGTTCGCTTATATAAACAAGGAGTGACCGTTACCGTGACCTTCTCACCAGCTGCACCTTACACAACTTCCATCAAGTCTTCATAATAGGTATTTCACAGACATACAGTAGATTTATGCACACAGTAACATATTCTACAGCGTACCATCACATGTCAGGCGTCGTGATAGGATAGTTTTTAATTTATAAGTGCCTTATCTTATATATTACTGACGTATTATAATTTCAGTATTTTTACTTGCCCATTTATTTATAATTTAATTCATTGACACTGAACTTCCTGTAGATTTACAAGGAACACAAACGTATTTAAACCTATACACTTCCACTCAGAGTAGTGAACAACTTATTGATCAATAATTTGGTGATTTACACCATACCCAACTTAGGTCAGGTCACACCTACTACACCACACTTCGTTACGGGCCAGTTCCTTCTCATCCCACACCAAAACCCAGTGTGTCAGAGAATCTTTCTTTACCTCCCACATCCACTAATCCTCCAGTGACATCTAAGTTGTCTAACAACCCACTAACCATGGCTACATTTTATACAGGCAGGTCATCTAATAATTCTAAGATCGTACTGGTATTACTAAATGACCACATTCCCCAGTTCACGGCAGAGGATGATTATCACGTAACTAAGTTTTTCCGGTTATGTGAGGAAATAATGGATAAAACTGCAATCACGGAAGATGAGAGCGGCAAGGCTTTTGTCCGCCTGCGCATAAAGGAAGGTAGTTTGGCTAGCAGATGCTTGCATGCCTATGGCCTTGCTCATCCTTCATATTGTGTGTTTCGAAAGACTTTAATTAGTATTTTTGATTCGGCAGTATTGCACGGTGACCTGAGTTGGGTTTTTAGATGGGCTGATCGTCTTCCTCACAAGGATACTATGGAAGTGTCTCCATAGCAGGTGATGTCCGTCAAGATATCGAAGCTTATTTTCGTGGTTCGGCCTGGCTGGATGCTGATGGCAAAATGTCATTATATAATTTTGCAAATTTATTTGAATTTGTGACTTTTATATTGTTGATACGAGATTCTGTGTATAATGACGCCAAGACTACTGCCTATGCCCACACTGATGAAATTCTTTCTTATGCTCACACCTATGGAACCTCATACGGTCACACCCGTGGCCCGGGATCATCAAAGAGTTTCCAAGGATACTGGCACAAAAATTAAACAACTTCTAGTATGTAAACACTGCAACAAGAAAGGTCATACAACTGACTTTTGTTATCAGCTCCAGCAAGGTGGTATCAAACCCAGACACCACACAACCCCTACCACAAATCCACGACTGCGACAAGACCCACCCAAGTCTTATTCAGCAGCTGCTCAGACCAAGTCTGCTACACCACCGACAGGTGGTATGTGGTGTGTGTATCACGAATCTGCCTCCCATAATTCCGAAGACTGTCAAGTTCTCCAACGATGTAGGGACATAGGCTATCACATGCCACAGGTACCACAGCAGCACAAATCGCATCGTCGCTATTATAAGAAGTAGAGGAAAGATCAGCGTCTTTCCCAAAAAGACACGGGATAGGTACAGCCGTCCCAGCGCACACTTCTGTTGCTGCTTCGTTAATAGCGGTGCTGAACAAAGCGGAAGTGTTGTCTGTTCAGGTGAGGGTGGGTGCAGCCTCACCTGCCCTAGATATAGATATGGTGCGTGTGCAAATGTACTCTCATTAGCGTCCTATCAAGAACTACAGCGACAAGCCCCTCACCGAGAATTTCAAGCTTGGCCTACTGACACTGATCTCTCAGGAGTTTCCGGTGCCCAGCTGGACATTTAAGGGAGTGGTGATATAACCACTACGTTTTTCTAGATGTGGTAAACCATTTCTTGCAAAGTTTTATATAGTGAAGGACTTTAACTTACCAGCTGATGGATTAATTGGTCTACCAACTCTTAAACACAACATGATCGATGTCCAGCCAAGTCAACATACTATCATTGTTAGTGGTGTTACCTATCATGCCATGCACAATTCTGTCCCATTGCTCACCGCCAGGGTGAATGTTTTGTCCAATGCTCCTACTACGAGGAACATGGATTCCAAGTCCCAACGAGTCCCAGACCCAACACTCATTTACCCGGCGTGATTTTAGCAGCAAAAGCTGTATGGTAGTACCTGCAGTCTTAACAGGTAATCTCCAGTTTCAGAATGAGGAAATAATCAGGGCCACTGTTCGCTTACCTGACATTTGCACTGGGACTGAGGTAGTATGTCTTACGGAAACTTGCAGAGTTAAAGGTCTATCATGTGAATCTAAATTGAGTACGATTCGTCCTGGTGGTTTAACAGATGTCCTCATTGTCAACAGAACAGGTTCTCCCAGAATACTGAAAGAGAGATGTTACTTGTGTGTTTATCTGGTTTACCATACTAGTGTTGTTTTACAGCCTACACAATACCCAATTGGTAGTGTTACACATATACCTACACAAACCAGACAGGAGAGGATAGATCAAATAGCGCCACATGCAGTGGCGGAGCTAGCGTGTATGCCCCCGGGGCGGCCCTTGAGTTTGCCGCCCCCCCTGTGCCCCCACAAAAAATACATATTGCACAGTGACTCACTTTATATATATATATATATATATATATATATATATATATATATATATATATATATATATATATATATATATATATATATATATATAATAGTTTGTGTACCATTATAATATTACTGTACTTTCACATACTCAAATATAGTATGCTTTAAATACACACCAAACATACTTAAACTTTATAAGTTAATCCTCGTCGTGTCTGACCTAACACCTGACCCACACCACATGAGCTCACTGGCATACTTGTTTGAAGTTGTTTCCTTAATCCTCAACAGGTTACAGGTTGTGTGTGTGGCGGGGGGCCTCATAGCAAGGGTGTAGCTCATGACGTGGCCGTGATGATGTGGGTCAGGTGTTAGGTCAGACACGACAAGGATTAACTTGCCGCCGATACAAAGGGATGGATTAACGTCTCCAGTAGCTGCAGATATGGGTGATGAGCAGACCCAAAAGTGCCGCCCCCCAAAAGTGCCGCCCGGGGCGGACCGCCCCCCCCTAGCTACGCTAGTGTCCACATGTTAAGGTGACTGATCACCCTCAAGGCAAGACTAGGCTCCTAGAGTTGCTTGCCGACTACAGAAACATTATAGCCTTACCAGGATAATAGCTACTGTAGGTCACACAAGTTCAACTTCGCATCACATATCTTTAAGACCGGACACAAACCCGATTTACATACCAACTTACAGACTACCTCATAGCCAGTGTGCTGTATAGTAGTGCAAGACATGGTTTAACATATGCTGAAACAAGAAGTTATCACACATTCAAAGTCCCCTTTCAATAGCCCACTGTTCTTGGTCCCTAAGAAGGATGGCGGTTGGCGCCCAGTCATTGATTTTCGGCGTGTCAACGAAAATACTATCCCGGATAGGTACCCGATGCCTGTCCTGAGATATATTTTACAATCTTTAGGTAAGGATAATGCAGTTTTTAGCAACCTTGATCTTCTTAGCGGATATTGGCAATTTTCTCTTGACAAGAAATCTTGTGAGATTACTGCTTTTAGTACTCCTTTGGGATATTTTTAATTTTTATGTATGCATTTCGGACTTCGAAATGCGCCACTGACTTTTCAAAGGATGATCAACACTTTGTTTGGTTAATAGACACCACAGTATGTGCCTACTTCGATGATTTCATCATAGTCAGTTAAGATGTTGACAGTCATATTGCCAAACTCCATGAAGTTTTTCAGAAACTTTCTACAGCAGAACTTAAAGTTAAACTTTCGAAATGTGATTTTTTAAAATCCAGAATACAATTCCTTGGTCATGTAGTTGACACTAAGTCAACGTCCTAACATAACTATAAATCTTCAGCTACCTCGTCTCAGGACCCTTCACAAGAACATCGTCACAGCCGGACACTAGTCCATCATCTCAAGATGATACTGCTAAGAAGGCACGTTCTCAAACACGACAAAAGCGAGGCTTATGTAACTTTGTTGTCTCATTAAAGCACTCTACTGTATTAGGCACTGCAACTACAGAGGATATAGCTACTTAGGAGACCGCATGACTACTGTAACAGTGCATAAACAGAATCGTACTATAACTCACACTTTTCATGCTATCCATTCTTTGGGGTCAAACATTAACACTATCACTTCTGAATCTAACCATTTATCTAGGGTTGTGCGTGATTTGATTGCTTTGGTAAATATACACTGGAATGGCTAATTCTTGTTTCTGAGTATCTGCATACTGCGGAAAATTCTGCTCAAGCTTTATCTGCTAACAAGGACAAGCTAATTGCAAGTGTAGTTAATGCAGTGTTAGGACGCATGGATGCACAACTTGTGTCTATAAATACACTTCTTGACGCCTTACAGATAGCCAAGATGAGGTACCACTTCACCCCTATTTACACAGATCAGGAGGTGGAATATTAATGCAGGCCTTTAGAACCTTTCTCATTGTATTCTAATGACACAATGTTTACTCTGGATAAACCAACTGAACCTGAACTAATAGATGAAGACTATTCATTGTTTGTGGTGGATGATCTTAGGGTGTTGTCACAGTGTAAATCGTCATATCTACATTTGTATGTATGTCCAGCCTATGCATTCATGTTTATTCCTGTTGCAGAAGGAATATGTGAACTGGCGATCATACAAATGAACGTTTGCACAGCGCTGAAACAATGTAATTAAACACCTATTTCCAAGAAAACTGTGTTTCATGCACATCTACATAATGTGCAATATTTTTTCCCTTGAGGAAACCAGTGTCATTTTACGATGCCAGGATGGTGGTAAGCACTAGTTGTTCAAGGGTATTATAAGGCTCTGGACTGTTGTGAAATCCTTGCCTTCCCATCACCAATTTGCATTAAATTTAAATCTAACTTCATATTTTAATCCTTTGTTTCTGGCTCCTAGTATGAATTTCTGTGAACTCAATATAATTTCAGATAAATTGAAGTTTATTTCTTATCTGAAGGAGTCTCATTTCTCTTCTTTAGATGATAACCTGCCATTCTATTTTTTACGGGGATTTGCTATACCCAGTTTAACTGTTCCCACTATTGTGTTAGTATTGGCAGTGATATTTTTGTTTTGCTATTATACTCGTAAGTCAGTATCATCTAAATTTACCAATGTATATAATATATTGTCCTGTAAGGCACTTCAGACTAGGTCTACAGTAGCTGCTGAACCCACGGTTGCAGCTTCCTCAGTTTAGTGCCTCCACACACTTGCATGTAACATGGGTAGGTATATCTTTAGGGTTTTTCTGCAAGGTTAGTTAACTCCTCGTGGAGCTCTGAGGGCGGTGACCGAGCAATGTATTAGCCCCTGTCTAACAGACAGTAGTACTTATATAAATGTGGGTTATATGCATTAGGCTTATATAATTACATCACCCACGGTAATTTTCCTATGAGCCGTGAGTAGTCATCCATTGGACATGGGACAGTTTATTTCCATCAAACTCTCGTCTCTAGACTTGAGAGTCATGAATAAAGTAGCCGGCTCGCAGGCGGTCCGCTCCCGTCTCTCGCAGCCACTGGACGTGTCGTCACGAAGCTAATTACTTATACGCTTCGTCCATTACTCACGCTCACAACGTTAATTACGGTGATATCCTAGTTATTGTGCAAGAGTTTATGTTCTTAATAAATGGAGAAAAGACCATTTGGGTTTGAAAACTTAACCCATAAATATTTGTGAATGTTGCTTCCAGTTTATGTACAATTAGTGATTCCACAGGTGACCGGGAACTGTAACACCATCCTTCCCTCCCTCCCTCCATTTGGTAAACAAATTCAACTCCCCCTCCCCTCTTCTCCCATCCTTATCTTCTCTCCACTACCACACCACTTTCTTTCCTCCTCCCTCTCACATTACCCTCCCTCCCTCTCCTACCTTTAAATCTTCCCTCCAGCAACAACTCCCTCCCTCCAGCACACAACCACTATCCTTCCCTACCTCCCCCACCATTACTTTCCCTCCAACACCAAACCACTCCCCCTCCCTCCCTCCCTCCAACACCAACACACTCCCCCTCCATCCCTCCAGCACACAGTCCCCCTATCTCCCTCCACCATGCAGGCCCTTAACCTCCCTCCAGCACCCCCTTAACCCTCCCTCTACCACACAGTCCCCTTAACCTCCCCCCCTTAACCCTCCCAGCACACAGGCCCCTTAACCCTCCCTCTACCACACAGGCCCTTAACCCTCCCTCCACACAGGCCCTTAACCCTCCCTCTACCACACAGGCCCCTTAACCCTCCCTCTACCACACAGGCCCCTTAACCCTACCTCTACCACACAGGCCCCTTAACCCTCCCTCTCTCCCTCCACAGCGGAAAGGAAGACCTCGCTGGGTAAGGACTGGCATTCTTTCTGCCTCAAGTGTGAGAAGTGCAACAAGACCCTGACCCCTGGAAGTCACTCGGAGCATCAGAGCAAACCTTACTGTACTACCCCATGTTACGGAGCTCTCTTCGGCCCTGGAGGTAGGTGTGAGAGAGAGAGACAAGGTAGAGAGAGAAAGATAAACAGGTGGAGAGAGAGAGAGACTGAAGAGAGAGAGAAATAGATAGAGAAAAAAAAGACATAGATAAACAGAGAGAAAGAGAATTTCACTAAAAACACATCTTAAACTAAGAATAAACACACACACACACACACACATACACATACACAGAGGAAGCACAAATTACATCAGTCACCCTCTTAAAATAATCATAGAAAACGTGTACATCAACCCTATCATATGGGTAACTGAGACAAACATTTATTCCAACTTAAATGCTCAAAACAATGTCAACAGAGGCTTAATTTGACCATTTTGTGCTGGATAATGACTTTATATATTAATTATGCTTTAAAGTTTATTTTTGTTGGTGAGAATTGAAAGAAATATAAGGCTTTTATGATAGATAGACAGATTGGTTGATAGACAGAGAGAGAGAGAGAGAGAGAGAGAGAGAGAGAGAGAGAGACATATCTAACACCTTCGTCATCTCCTCCCTCAGGTTATGGTCGTGGAGGCACTGAGAGCTTCACCTATAAGAAATAGATCGACTCTTCTTCATGTAACTCCCAGATGTCCAGCGCCGCCCACACCGCCCATACTGACCCATCCACACTACCCATACTGACCCATCCACACTACCCATACTAACCCATCCACACTACCCATACTGAGACATCCACACTACCCATACTGACCCATCCACACTACCCATACTGACCCATCCACACTACCCATACTGACCCACCCACACTACCCATACTAACCCATCCACATCACCCATACTGAGACATCCACACCACCCAGTATACTGACCACATCCACACCACCCATAATGACCCATCCACTCACCCATAATGACCCATCCACACCACCCACACTGACCCACCCACACCAATTCACACTGACCCACCCACACCACCCATACATTCAACCCATCCACACACCATACTGACTCCATCCACACCCACCCATAATGACCCATCCACACCACCCAGCTAAATGACTCATCCACACCACCCATACTGACCCACCCACACCACCCATAATACTGACCCATCCACACACCACCCATACTTTCACCCATCCACACCACCATACTGACCCATCCAAGCACTACCCACACACCCATCCCACACTCACTCCATACTCAACTCCATCCACATCAAACAAGCAATGACCCATCCACACTACCCATAATGACCATCCACACCACCCATACTGACCCATCCACACCACCCATACTGACTCCACCCACACCTTACCCATACCGACCCATCCACACTACCCAGCAATGACTCCATCCACACCACCCATACTAACCCACCCACACTACCCACACTGACCCCATCCACACCACCCATACTGACCCATCCACACTTGACTCCATACTCAACCCATCCACATCACCCATACTCTGACCCATCCACTTCACTCCCATAATGACTCATCCACACTCACTCCATACTGACCCATCCACACTACCCATACTGACCCAATTCACACTCAATTCATACTCAACCCATCCACACCACTCCATAATGACTCATCCACACTACCCATAATTAACCCACCCACACACTACCCATACTGACCCACCCACACCACCCACACTGACCCATCCACACCACCCACAATGACTCATCCACACCACCCATACCGACCCACCCACACCACCCATACTGACCCATCCACACTACCCATACTAACCCATCCACATCACCCATACTGACCCACCCACACTACCCATAATGACCCATCCACACTACCCATAATGACCCATCCACACTACCCATACTAACCCACCCACACCACCCCCACTGACCCCCACACTACTACCCTGACATCCACGCTCCCTAGCTACCCACACTACCACATCCACACTCACTACCCACACTACCACACCAACACTAACCCACCCACACTAGCTACCCGCATTACCACACCCACACTAATCTAACCCCACCCACACACACCCACACGGCCGCCCTTAAGCTGATAACACAACACTACCTGGGTCTAAGCTTCGCCATTTCACATGAAACCAAAATTTCACAACAAAATTATATCGAAAAAAAAATAAAATAAAAACAAATGCATTTTTCGATTTATTTTTTAGTGTTATTTGAAATGTTTTATTGTATTTGAAATGTTTAATGAATTTATAAATGTTTTTCCAGATGTTTAGTTATTAGAGTAAAATAATAGTGTTTTATATGTTTATTGTAATATTGTAATGCTTATAAATACGATATCGGCAATAGGTATCGTTCACAGCTTAGTAAAAAATATTTTTAAAATTAATTTATTCCTTTTCATTTATTTTGCCCTTGTTGTTATTTACTTTCTTGACTACAATACTATATCCAGGTGTCAATTTATTCACACTACATCCAGGTGTCAATTTATCCATACTACATCCAGGTGAATTTATCCATACCACATCCAGGTGTCAATTTATCCACACTACATCCAGGTGTCAATTTATTCATACTACATCCAGGTGTCAATTTATCCATACTACCTCCAGGTGTCAATTTATCCATACTACATCCAGGTGTCAATTTATTCATACTACATCCAGGTGTCAATTTATCCACACTACATCCAGGTGTCAATTTATCCATACTACATCCAGGTGTCAATTTATTCATACTACATCCAGGTGTCATCTATCCAGCCACATCCAGGTGCCATAATTCTTATCCACATACTTTACATCCCAAGTGTCAATTTTATCCATACTACATCCAGGTGTCAATTTCATCCATACTTTTACATCCAGGTATGTCAATTGGCCCCATACCACATCCTCAAGGTCAATTTATCTCATACCACATCCAGGGTGAATTTCATCCATACCACATCCAGGCACTTATCCATACTACATCCAGGGTGTCAATTTATCCATACTACAGTCCACAGGTGTCAATTTATCCATACTCACATCCAGGTGTCAATTTATTCACACTACATCCAGGTGTCAATTTATTCATACCATCCAGGTGTCAATTTATCCACACTCACATCCAGGTGTCAATTTATCCACACCACATCCAGGTGTCATTTTATCCATACTACATCCAGGTGTCAATTTATCCATACTACATCCAGGTGTCAATTTATCCATACTACATCCAGGTGTCAATTTATCCATACTACATCCAGGTGTCAATTTATCCATACTACATCCATGTGTCAATTTATCCATACTACATCCAGGTGTCAATTTATTCATACTACATCCAGGTGTCAATTTATCCATACTACATCCAGGTGTCAATTTATCCACACTACATCCAGGTGCAAATTTATCCATACTACATCCAGGTGTCAATTTATCCATACTACATCCAGGTGTCAATTTATCCATACTACATCCAGGTGTCAATTTATCCATACTACATCCAGGTGTCAATTTATCCATACTACATCCAGGTGTCAATTTATTCATACTACATCCAGGTGTCAATTTCATCTGTATCCAGGTGTTCATTTGTCCATATTACATCCAGGTGTCAATTTATCCATACGCACCAGGTGTCAATTTATCCATACACATCCAGGGGTGAATTTAGTCCATACCACATCCAGGTGCTGGTTCTATCCACACACATCCAGGGTGTCAATTTTATCATACCACATCCAGGTGTCACTGGTCCACACCACATCCAGTGTGTCAACTCTATTCATACTCAGCATCCAGGTGTCAAATTTTATCTGGGGCCATTTGGCATCCAGTGTGTCAATTTATCCATACCACATCCAGGTGTCAATTTATCCATACTACATCCAGGTGTCAATTTATCCATACTACATCCAGGTGTCAATTTATTCATACTACATCCAGGTGTCAATTTATTCATACTACATCCAGGTGTCAATTTATCCACACTACATCCAGGTATCAATTTATTCATACTACATCCAGGTGTCAATTTATCCATACTACATCCAGGTGTCAATTTATCCACACTACATCCAAGTGCCAAATTATCCACACTACATCCAGGTGTCAATTTATCCACACTACATCCAGGTGCAAATTTATCCACACTACATCCAGGTGTCAATTTATCCATACTACATCCAGGTGTCAATTTATTCATACTACATCCAGGTGTCAATTTATCCATACTACATCCAGGTGCAAATTTATCCACACTACATCCAGGTGTCAATTTATCCACACTACATCCAGGTGCAAATTTATCCACACTACATCCAGGTGTCAATTTATCCATACTACATCCAGGTGTTAATTTATTCATACTACATCCAGGTGTCAATTTATCCATACTACATCCAGGTGCAAATTTATCCACACTACATCCAGGTGTCAATTTATCCATACTACATCCAGGTGTCAATTTATTCATACTACATCCAGGTGTCAATTTATCCACACTACATCCAGGTGCAAATTTATCCACACTACATCCAGGTGTCAATTTATCCATACTACATCCAGGTGTCAATTTATTCATACTACATCCAGGTGTCAATTTATCCATACTACATCCAGGTGCAAATTTATCCACACTACATCCAGGTGTCAATTTATCCATACTACATCCAGGTGCCAATTTATCCACACTACATCCAGGTGTCAATTTATCCACACCATCCAGGTGTCGGACTATCCCATTTTCACATCCAGGTGTCAATTTATCCACACTACATCAGGTGCAAATTTATCCATACTACATCCAGGTGTCAATTTATCCATACCATCAGGTGTCAATTTATCCCATACTATCATCCAGGTGTAGTTATCCATACTACATCCAGGTGTCAATTTATCCATACTACATCCAGGTGTCAATTTATCCATACTACATCCAGGTGTCAATTTATCCATACTACATCCAGGTGTCAATTTATCCATACTACATCCATGTGTCAATTTATCCATACTACATCCAGGTGTCAATTTATTCATACTACATCCAGGTGTCAATTTATCCATACTACATCCAGGTGTCAATTTATCCACACTACATCCAGGTGCAAATTTGGTTTTGATGGCCCAGTCAGTTTATTTCATGGCCCGGTCAGTTTATTTGATGGCCCGGTCAGTTTGTTGATGGCCCGGTCAGTTTATTTGATGGCCCGGTCAGTTTATTGATAGCCCATCCAGTTTATTTGATGGCCTGTCAGTTTATTTGATGGCCGGTCCAGTTTATTTGATGGCCCTGTCAGTTTGTTGATGCCAGTCAGTTTATTTGAAGGCCAGTCCAGTTGTTGATGGCCAGTCAGTTTATTGATGGCCCAGTCAGTTTATTTGATGGCCGGTCAGTTTATTGATGGCCCAGTCAGTTTTGTTTGATGGCCCGGTCAGTTTATTTGATGCCAGGTCAGTTTATTTGATGGCCTGTTCAGTTATTTGATGGCCGGTTGCAGATTATTTGATGGCTGTTCTCTCATAATACAATGTCTACTGTTGCTCTGCTTGACCTTTGTCTGTCTGTCTGTCTGTCTGTCTGTGTGGGAGTCTTCTGTCTGTCTTTCTGTCTCTAGATACATACATACATACACAGACCGGGACAAACACACACACACACACACACACACACACACACACACACACACACACACACACACCAGGTAAGAATATAATACATCAGGTAAATTACAGGAAAACCGAGACACCTGTAATGACCACGACACTCTCTGACACATTCCCTCCACTACCCCTCCCTTCCCTCCCTCTCTCACAGACCCCTCCCTTCCCTCCATTTCACCAGACCCTCCTTCCCTCCATTTCACCAGACCCCTCCTTCCCTCCCCTCACCATACCCTCCTTCCCCTCCCTCTCACCAGACCCTCCTTCCTCCTCTCACCCAGGCCCTCCTTCCCTCCCTCTCACCAGACCCTCCTTCCCTCCCTCTCACCAGACCCTCCTTCCCCCCCTCTCACAGTCCTCCTTCCGCCCCTCTCACCCAGACCCTCCTTCCCTCCCTCTGAACACACCCTTCCCTCCCTCTCCACCAGACCCTCCTTCCCTCCCTCTCACCAGACCCCTCCTTCCCCCTCTCACAGACCCTCCTTCCCTCCCTCTCACAGACCCTCCTTCCCTCCCTCTCACCAGACCCTCCTTCCCTCCCTCTCACCAGACCCTCCTTCCCCCCCTCTCACCAGATCCTCCTTCCCCCCTCTCACCAGACCCTCCTTCCCTCCCTCTCTGACACACCTTCCCTCCCTCTCACCAGACCCTCCTTCCCTCCCTCTCCACCAGACCCTCCTTCCCCCCCCTCTCCACCCAGACCCCTCCTTCCTCCCTCTCACCAGACCCTCCTTCCCTCCCTCTCCCCAGACCCCTCCTTCCTCCTCTCACCAGACCCTCCTTCCTCCCTCTCCACGGCCCTCCTTCCCCCCCTCACCAGACCCTCTTTCCTCCCTCTCACAGACCCTCCTTCCCTCCCTCTCACCAGACCCTCCTTCCTCCCTCTCACCAGACCCCTCCTTCCCTCCCTCTCCACCAGACCCCTCCTTCCCTTCCTCTCATCAGACCCTCCTGCCCTCCCTCTCACCCAGACCCCTCCTTCCCTCCCTCTCACCAGACCCTCCTTCCCTCCCTCTCATCAGACCCTCCTTCCCTCCCTCTCACCAGACCCTCCTTTCCCCTCTCTCACCAGACCCTCCTTCCTCCATTTCACAGACCCCTCCTTCCCTCCCTCACCTACCCTCCTTCCCTCCCTCTCACCAGACCCTCCTTCCTCCCTCTCACCAGGCCCTCCTTCCCTCCCTCTCACCAGACCCTCCTTCCTCCCTCTCACAGACCCTCCTTCCCTCCTCTCACCAGACCCTCCTTCCTCCCTCTCACCAGACCCCTCCTTCCCTCCTCACCAGACCCTCTCCTTCCCTCTCACCAGACCCCTCCTTCCCTCCCTCTCCACCAGACCCTCCTCCCTCCCTCTCACCAGACCCTCCTTCCCTCCTCTCACCAGACCCTCCTTCCCTCCCTCTCACCAGACCCCTCCTTCCCTCCCTCTCACCAGACCCCTCCTTCCCTCCTCTCACCAGACCCTCCTTCTCCCCTCTCACCAGACCCTCCTTCCCTCCCTCTCACCAGACCCTCCTTCCCCCTCTCCTAGGCCCTCCTTCCCTCCCTCTCACCGAGCCCTCCTTCCCTCCCTCTCCCCAGACCCCTCCTTCCCTCCCTCTCACCCAGACCCTCCTTCCCTCCCTCTCCCCAGACCCCTCCTTTCCCTCCCTCTCACTAGCCCCTCCTTCCCCTCTCTCACAGACCCTCCTTCCCTCCCTCTCCACCAGGCCCTCCTTCCCTCCTCTCCTGCCCTCCTTCCTCCCTCTCACCCAGACCCTCCTTCCCCTCTCCTGAACCCTCCTTCCTCCCTCTCACCAGACCCCTCCTTCCCTCCCTCTCACAGACCCCTCCTTCCCTCCCCTCTCCTGAGCCCTCCTTCCCCCTCTCACCAGACCCCTCCCTTCGCTCCTCTCACCAGACCCTCCTTCCCTCCCTCTCCTCAGACCCCTCCTTCCCTCCCTCTCACCAGACCCTCCTTCCCTCCCTCTCACCAGGCCCTCCTTCCCCCCCTCTCACCCAGACCCTCCTTCCCTCCCTCTCACCCAGGCCCTCCTTCCCCCCTCTCACCAGACCCTCCTTCCCCCCCTCTCATGGGCCCTCCTTCCCCCTCTCACCAGGCCCTCCTTCCCCCCTCTCAGACCCCTCCTTCCCCCCCTCTCACCAGCCCCTCCTTCCCCCTCTCACCCAGACCCTCCTTCCCTCCCTCTCACCAGACCCTCCTTCCCTCCCTCTCACCAGGCCCTCCTTCCCCCCTCTCACCAGACCCTCCTTCCCCCCTCTCACCAGGCCCTCCTTCCCCCCCCTCTCACCAGGCCCTCCTTCCCCCTCACCAGACCCTCCTTCCCTCCCTCTCACCAGACCCTCCTTCCCTCCCTCTCACCAGACCCTCCTTCCCTCCCTCTCCGGGCCCTCCTTCCCCCCCTCACCCCCTCCTCCCCCTCTCACCCAGACCCCTCCTTCCCTCCTCTCACCAGACCCCTCCTTCCCTCCCTCTCCACCAGGCCCTCCTTCCCCCCCCTCTCACCAGACCCTCCTTCCCCCCTCTCCTGAGCCCTCCTTCCCCCCTCTCACCAGACCCTCCTTCCCTCCTCTCCACCAGACCCTCCTTCCTCCCTCTCACCAGACCCTCCTTCCCCCCTCTCACCAGACCCCTCCTTCCCCCTCTCACCCAGACCCTCCTTCCTCCCTCTCCCCAGACCCCTCCTTCCCTCCCTCTCACCAGACCCTCCTTCCCTCCCTCTCACCAGACCCCTCCTTCCCTCCCTCTCACCAGGCCCTCCCTTCCCTCCCTCTGGCCCCTCCTTCCTCCCTCTCACCAGGCCCTCCTTCCCTCCCTCTCACCAGACCCTCCTTCCCCCCTCTCCAGCCCTCCTTCCCTCCCTCCACCAGACCCCTCCTTCCTCCCTCTCCACCAGACCCCTCCTTCCTCCCTCTCACCAGACCCCTCCTTCCCTCCTCTCACCAGACCCTCCTTCCCCCTCTCCACCAGACCCTCCTTCCCTCCCTCTCACCAGACCCTCCTTCCCCCCTCTCACCAGACCCTCCTTCCCCTCTCACCAGGCCCTCCTTCCCTCAACACGCTATACTCACATCAGATTATTATTGGGTAGATGATAGTATTTTGTTCTTCTCTAATGATAATTCTCTCCCTCTTCCCCTATCTCTCTCTCTGTCTCTCTCCCCCCTCCTCAGTCTCTCTTTTCCTTCCCTCTCTCTCTTTCCCCTTCCCTCTCTCTTCTTTCTTAAAATTCCCTAAAACTTAAAATTATCAAAAATTTTTAAATTATTATAGAATCAACCATTAGTGACACACCTTGAAAAAAAAAACTCAATTAAAAATAAAATAATATAAAATAACCTATAAAAACTGTCACAAAATATTGAAAAAAAAAATTTCTCGACACACTCAGCCATTATACTGAGTTATAGACACCACATGTTATAATTTTCCGAGACGTTAACTGACTGACTTCAGCAGGTCGACTGAACGTGTCTACCTCCCTGTGACGCCACGGCCCGCGCGCATGGTCGCCTCATAACTCTACGCCTGGCAGCCCCGGGATGCTAAAGAGACGTACGATAATTTTTCCAAGGTTGAGAATGATTACGTCATAACTTTTCGTCTGGCAGCTCCGGCGTGTTATAGAGACGTACGATAATTGTTCCATTAATATATGAGAACGTATCTTATTGACTCACTTAAGTTACGACACATTTTAAGAGATTATTATTTACCTAAATATTAACCACTTCAATATTATTATTATTAGTAGGTTAGGTTAATTTAGGTTACTTTAGGGTATGTTAGATTAGAACAGGTTAGGTTAGACTTTGGCTTGGTTAGGTTAGGTTATGTTTGGCTAGCATTACGTTAGGTTAGATTAGGTTAGGAGAGCACTATGGTGGTTAATCTTCAGGTGGTCCCTACGCCCTCACCACCATGGATTCTGACTCAGGTGTTGAACGCACGCGCATGAGTGATAGTCCACCTGCCTCTCCCGCTCCACACGGGTGCGCATGCGTGGAGCAGTCTGTGTGTGTGTGTGTGTGTGTGTGTGTGTGTGTGTGTGTGTGTGTGTGTGTGTGTGTGTGTGTGTGTGTGTGCGTGTGTTAGAACATAAGAAATAAGGAGTCTGCAATAGGCCGGTTGGCCTGTGCATGGCAGCTCCTGTCGAGTTACTACCACTCTCTCTATCATCCATGAATCTATCTAGCCTCCTTTTGAAACTTTCCAGAGTTCGCACTTACTACAAAGTTGCTAAGCTTGTTCCACTCGTCCACCACCCTATTTGTGAACCAGTTTCTTCCTACCTCCCTCCTAAACCTAAACTTATCCAACTTGAATCCGTTGCTCCGAGTCCTATCCTGCTCGGATATTATAAGAACTTTATCTATATCCCTTTATTGATTCCTTTCACCCACTTACAATACTTCTATCATATCTCCCGCACTCTTCGTCTTTCTGGGAATGCAAGTTAAGTTTCTTTAACCTATCCTGATATGGAAGGTTTCTAAGTCCCTGAATCATTTTGTCATTCTTCGCTGCACCGACTCTAGTGAATTTATATCCATTCTATAATAAGGGCACCAGAACTGAACAGCATAATCGAGGTGCGGCCGACTAGCGCAAGGTATACTGTAGTTGCAATAAGACCTCTGCACTCTTATTACTTACACTTCTAGATATAAACCCAATACTCTGTTTGCCTTATTTCGAACAATAACGCACTGTTTTCTAGGCCGTAGGTCCGGGCTTACAAGTACCCCTAGTTCTCTTTCACAAGTCGACTTCTCTAGGTTGATGTTAAGGCTGTATACATTGACAGTACTGTATGTATGTATGTATGTATGTATGTATGTATGTATGTATGTATGACCACTCAGATTTAACACCATCTACGCTGACCCTCTGCGTTCTATCGGTGAGCCATGATTTTATCCAATTTAAAACTTTCCCTCGATACCTTAACTTTTCTCAGCCTCTGATGCGGTACTCTGTCAAATGCTTTGCTAAAATCTAAGTAAATAACATCGTAATTTTCGTCATTATCTTCTACCTCGAAGACTTTCCTAAAACACGTCAGCAGATTTGTTAGATAAGATTTTCCCTTGTAAACCCATGTTGAGAGTCGTGTGTGTGTGTGTGTGTGTGTGTGTGTGTGTGTGTGTGTGTGTGTGTGTGTGTGTGTGTGTGTGCAAATAAATCACTATCTATCTATCTACTTGTATGATGATTTTACTGAAGGGAGGTGAGGGAATGAGAGGAATGAGAAAGGAGAAGAGAAGGAAGAAGAGGAAAGAAAGAAAAAAAGTAGAAGAGGAAGAAGGGTAAAGAGGACAGAGAGGGAAGAAAAAAGGTAAGGTAGGAAAAGAAAAAGAGGAAGGAGAAAGGAGACAGAAAAGGAGGTATAAGAGGGAAGAAAGGAGGAGGGAAGAAAGGGAAGAAAGAAGGAGGAAGAGGGAAGGAAGAAGAGGAAGGAAGGAGACAATGGGAAGGAAAGAAAGAAGAGGAAGAGGAAGAAGAGGAAGAGGGAAGGGAGGAAGAGGAAGAAGAGGAGGGAAGAAGAGGAAGAGGAAAGAAGAGGGAGAAGAGAAGGAAGAAGGAAGGGGAAGAAGGGAAGAGGAAGAAGGAAGAGGAAAGAAGAAGAGGAGGAAGAGGGAAGAAGAGGAGGAAGAGGAAGGGGAAGAGAGGAAGAGGAAGTGAGGAATAGGGGGGAAGAGAGGAGAGGAAGGAAGTAATTAACCACCTTAATGTGTGTGTGGAGGTACAGTACAGTACTACAATACAGGTACAGTAAAACCTCCATATAACGGACTTCTCTCTTCATATAGTCCGTTACATGGGAGTTTCACTGTACTCCAGTATTCAGTACAGGTACAGAGGCTCTTACTGCCCCATGATACAGGATGTGTGGCTCCCCATCACCACTGTATTTTACTTAACCTAACATAATGTAACCTGACCTGACCTAACTGGACCTGACCTAACCTAACCAGACCTAACATGACCTAACCTAACCTGACCTAACCTAACCTAACATGACCTGACCTAACCTAACCTGACCTGACCTGACCTAACATAACCAGACCTGACCTAACATAACCAGACCTAACATGACCTAACCTAACATGACCTGACCTAACCAGACCTAACGTAAATACTCACTTAAATAAAAAAATGTATGTATACACAAAACATGATAATTTTTTTTTTACGATTTTAAAGGAAAAAGGTAATATCATTTCAGGAAGAGGCAAGATGTTGAAGATGTGCAGAACCCATAAGCCTGGTATCTTGTGAATTAAACGCATAAACAACAACAAATTACTATCCAAAGGAGAGTTTTTAATCGCCTATCCCATGGCAACATTGCACACATGTGGTTCCCAGCAGCCTATCAGAGAGCCCCGGGGTGCGTCAGGTGAGCTGTGATTGGTGGATGAGGGACCGTAGGCCAAGGAGAGGAGTTCAGAGTTAACGCGAGTCTCAGTTAGTCTCTGTCTGTCGTGTTGGCAGGTTAAACGGTGTGCTAGTGCGCGTGTTCACATCCTCTCAATCGTTAAGTGTTTAAAGTAACTTATAATTGATCTTATAATCCATATATCAAAGACATTGGCACTTAAAAGGTACTGATAAGTGTTTTAATTCATGTTTGTTATAATTAAGTACAGTTGGGGAATACTATACAACCCAACATTGCTGTGGGTAGTGGAGACATCTGGAATCTCTCGCAGAAATAAACAGGGCACGTAGTTAAATATTACCAAGGAACAGGACTTAGAGTGTACCAAGTTATCATCCAAATAACATCCTCACTACACTCCAAGAACGGTTCATTCATGCCTTGGTTACTTTAAGAGTTGACGGTAATCCCAAAAGCCAGCGTAAAGTAGAACAGAATATTGTCCATAGTAGTGATGTTGTTCCTAGTGAGGCTTTATTTAAGTACTAAAAGTGTGACTAGATGTTTAAGGTTTAATGTTAACTAGATACTTAAGTTAACGTTTCTTTATTGATATATAGATACTCATTCTTTTTCTGTTATAACCTAACCAATGTGGCTAACCCTAACCAATGTGGTACAACCAATGATACCAAACCTAACCAATGTGACCTAACCTACCAATGTGGCCTAACCTAACTAAAAGTGGCAGCCTAACCTAACTATGCCTAGCCTAACTAAGTGGCCCACCTAACCTAATGTATTTAACCTAACCTAACTAATGTGGCCCAACCTAACCTAACTAATGTATCCAACCTAACCTAACTAATGTATTTAACCTAACCTAACTAATGTGGCCCAACCTACCCTAACTATGTGGCCCACTAACCTAACTAATGTGGCCCAACCTATAACTAATGTGCATAACCCTAACTAATGTGGCCCCAACCTAATAACCTAACTAAAGTGGCCCAACCTAACCTAACTAATGTGGCCCAACCTAACCTAACTAATGTGGCCCAACCTAACCTAACTAATGTGGCCCAACCTAACCTAACTAAAGTAGCCCAACCTAACTAAATGGCCCAACCTAAAACTATGTGCCCAACCTCAACTAACCCACACTAAACCCAACCTAACCTATCACTACATTATCCCTAACTTAACGTAAGCCACACTAACCTAACCTAACCTAATCTAACATCAACTAATCAACTAGCTTAATCTCATCTCTGCAACTATCATTAGGGTGGTTAGGTTAGTGACTAACTTTGGTAGAGATTCTTCAGATAAGAACAACAGAATGGAGGAAACTGGCGGGCCTATTGTCCCATACTGGGCAGTTCCATTTACACCAACCCTATCGCTCATATAACCATCCAACCTACTGTATGTTTGAAGCTATTCAGCGTATTCGAGTTAATGATGATATTGTTAGCTATTTCATTCATCCACTACTCGTTTCCAAACCAATGTTTACCTATTTCTGCGCCTAAATCTAAATTTGTCTAATTTAAGACCATTGTTACGAGTTCGCTTCTGGTTGGATAGTTTGAGTACCTTTGTTATGTCACCTTTGTTTCGCCCTGACTTCCATTTATACACCTCTATCAGGTCACCCCTCGCTCTACGTCTCTCGAGGGAGTGCAAATTACGATGCTTTAACCTGTCTCTGTACTCAAGGTTCCTAATGCCCTGGATTAGTCTTGTCATTCTCCTCTGAATTCTTTCCAATGATTCTCTATCCATTCTGTAATACGGTGACCAGAATTGAACTGCGTAATCCAAGTGAGGTCTAACAAGCGCAAGATATAGTTTTAAGACGACCTCGCTAGTCTTGTAACTAACACTTGACCTAATCTGACCTCTCATTAACTAGGTACTTGACCCCCCACACAGGTGACTGGGACGCCCTCTACAGTAGCCAGGCGGTCAAGGAGGAGGAGGACGGTGAAGGAGGAGGTGCGTGAGAGATGACCTCCAAGGCGACCCACTCCACCCTCCTGAAGGTGGTAGTAGTGGTGGTAGTTGGTGAGTACAGTACCTTATTGTTCTGTGTGTGTGATTGTTGTTCTTGTTCTTCGTCGTCAGGAGGGATGAAGACCTCCAGGATGACTCACTCTTCTTTCCTGAAGGTGATGGTAGGAGTTAACTTGAGCTAAAACACGTAAACCTAACCTAACCTAACCTTGAATCTATCCTAACCTATCCTAACCTAACCTTGAATCTAACCTATCCTAACCTAACCTAACCTAACCTAACCTATCCTAACCTATCCTAACCTAACCTAAACTTGAATCTATTTTCGTTATTTATCACGTGTAATAAGTTCATAATTTAGGGACTTATTAAAACTTATTTTATTAGACGTACATCAACCGCGAGTACCTTGTGTTAATACGGTGGTGATAATGATGAACAAATTGGTATAATGATGAACAAATTGGTATAATGATGAACAAATTGGTATAATGAACAAATTGGTATAATGAACAAATTGGTATAATGAACAAATTGGTATGATGATGAACAAATTGGTGTGATGATGAACAAATTGGTGTAATGATGAACAAATTGGTGTAATGATGAACAAATTGGTATAATGATGAACAAATTGGTGATGAACAAATTGTATGATGATGAACAAATTGGTGTAATGAACAAATTGGTGTAATGATGAACAAATTGATGTAATGATGAACAAATTGGTGTAATGATGAACAAATTGGTGTAATGATGAACAAATTGGTGTAATGATGAACAAATTGGTGTAATAATGAACATGCGGTGACGTCTACTAGTTCAAGTGTGTGTGTATGTGTGTTCAGAGCTTAAACGATTCAGTCAACAGGATATGGAATGGCAGGATGGAACAGGATTTTAGCATGTCGTCTTTTGAAGTGTCGCCGACTTTCTGCCCTTCACTCCTCCCCATCAAACCTTCCCTCACTTTATTTCTCCTTTCTCGACTTTCTGCCCTTCACTCCTCCCCATCAAACCTTCCCTCACTTTATTTCCCCTTTTCTCGACTTTCTGCCCTTCACTCCTCCCCATCAAACCTTCCCTCACTTTATTTCCTTTTCTCGACTTTCTGCCCTTCACTCCTCCCCATCAAACCTTCCCTCACTTTATTTCCCCTTTTCTGACCCACAACTACTGTCACCCCGGGTCAGTAGCCACATGACTCACACACGTTATCTCTCTCTCTCTCTCTCTCTCTCTCTCTCTCTCTCTCTCTCTCCCGTAGGTCACTATATTTTACTGTAATTTATTGTGATTTACGGACAGCGTCCTTTCTTCTTTGTATAACGAACACCTGTGAAAGTGAGTTGTATATCAAGGCCTCTCTCTCTCTCTCTCTCTCTCATACGTACATACATACATACACTCTTCCTCACACACACCTCACTCCAAACCACGACAAAAAGATTAAGTAACAAAAAAATGCAAAAAATAAACTCTCTCTCGCCCTCCCCCACAGGTCAGGGGTCGTCAGGTCGCGTGATCTAACCTGAACCAAACTGGGTCACTGAGATGTTTACCTATTCACATTTTTATTTCATTTTCTTATGTATTTCCTCATTTATTGTCTCTCTGTTTATACATGTTTTTGTTGGACATTTTTTTTTTTTTTCATTATTATTATATTATTATTGTTATTATTATTATCATTATCATTATTATTATTATTATTATTAATAGTATTAGTAGTAGTACCATCACCACCAATAGACCACTGTCACCCACCATCACCACCACCACCACCACCACCACCACCACCACCATCACCACCACCACCACCATCACCACCACCACCACCACAATCACGACCACTATCACCACCACCACCACCTATCACCACCACTATCCACCACCACCATCACCACCACCACCATCACCACCACCACCATCACCACCACCATCACCACACATCACCATCACCACAATCATCAATACCACCACCACCACCATCACCACCACCACCACCACCATCACCACACCACCACCATCACCACCACCATCCACAACTTCACCACCACTATCACCACCACAATACCACCACCACTCACCTTATCACCGTCTTAAATAACCACCTCCTTTTATTAAAACACCTACAATGTTCGTCCTTCAACTTATCTTATATCATTTTTCCCCCATTTGTTGTTTTGGACGAATTTTTTGTTAGTAAAGGATATATCAGAGTAATATGTGTTTTGTTTGCTCTATAGTTATATGTGTTTGTTTGCTCTGGATTCCTGTATACTTGTGTTTGCTCTGGATTCCTGTATACATGTGTGTTTTGCTCTGGTTCCTGTATTACTTGTGTGTTTGTTTGCTCTGGATTCCTGTATACTTTGTGTTTGTTTGCTCATTCCTATTACGTGTTTTGTTTGCTCTGGATTCCTTACATATTGTGTTTGTTTCTGCATTCCTGTATACACATGTGTTTTTTTGCTCTGTTCTGCTTGCCTGTGTTTGTATTCTTATACATGTGTTTGTTTGCTCTGGATTCCTGTATACTTGTGTGCTTGTTTGCTCTAGTATACACATGTGTGTTGTTTGTTCCTGTATACATGTGTTTTGTTTGCTCTGATTCCTGTATACATGTGTGTTTGTTTGCTCTGGTTCCTGTATACATGTGTGTTTGTCTGTATTCATGTGTTTGGTTTTCTGAATTCTGTATACTTTTGTTTTCTGTTCCTGTATACATGTGTGTTTGTTTGCTCTGGATTCCTGTATACATGTGTGTTTGTTTGCTCTAGTTCTGTATACTTGTGTGTTTGTTTGCTCACCGGTATTGTTTTTTTTCTATTCCTGTATACATGTGTGTTTGTTTCTCTATTCCTGTATACTTGTGTGTTTTGTTTTCTTACATGTTTGTTTCTCTGTTCTGCTGATGCCTTGTGTTTGTTTGCTCTGTTTGTCCTTATTTATTTTCTCTGTATTCACTGTGTTTTTGTTTGCTCTAGTTCCTGTATTCATGTGTGTTTGTTTGCTCTGGATTCCTGTATACTTGTGTGTTTGTCTGGATTCCTGCATGTGTGTTTGTTTGCTCTAGATTCCTGTATACATGTGTGTTTGTTTGCTCTGGATTCCTGTATACTTGTGTGTTTGCTCTCAGTTCTGGATTCCACATGTGTTTTGTTTGCTCTAGATTCCTGTATACATGTGTGTTTGTTTGCTCTGGATTCCTGTATACTTGTGTTTGTTTGCTGATTCCTGTATACATGTGTGTTTGTTTGCTTGGATTCCATACTTTGTGTTTGTTTCTGGTTCCTGTATACCTTTGTTTGTTTGCTCTGGTTCTGTATTCATGTGTTGTTTGCTGATTCCTGTATACATGTGTTTGTTTGCTCTATTCCTGTATTCATGTTTGTTTGTCGAGTGTATTTGTTTTATTGTTTTGAGAAAAGTTTTTGTTTTTTGCTAGTGTTTCAAGTAGTGTTTGTGTTTTGTTGTTTGTATGATGATGTGTGTGTGTGTGTGTGTGTGTGTGTGTGTGTGTGTGTGTGTGTGTGTGTGTGTGTGTGTGTGTGTTCTGAAAATGTCGTAAGCGTTCATTCATTTCCTCATGCCGAATCTGAGATGATAAACATGATACATCTGTACTTGGATTCGCTAAAATCTTACGTTAAATTTTCCTGATTGTTAAGTGAACGTATCTAGTTAATTGTAGAGTCTCGTGTTAAGTGAACGTATCTAGTTAAGGTGATCTCAGTGTTAAGTGAACGTATCTAGTTAATGTAGAGTCTCAGTGTTAAGTGAAACGTGTCTAGTTAAGGTAGAGTCTCAGTGTTAAGTGAACGTATCTAGTTAAGGTAGAGTCTCGGTGTTAGTGAACGTATCTAGTTAAGGTAGAGTCTCGGTGTTAAGTGAACGTATCTAGTTAAGTGTAGAGTCTCAGTGTTAAGTGAACGTATCTAGTTGGAAGAGTCTCTGTTATCTTTGATTGTTAAGTGAATGTATCGAGTTAAGGAGGATCTCTTCAGATGTTATGGAGTAAAAGGTCTCAGTGTTAAGTGAACGTGTCTAGTTAAGGTAGAGTCTCAGTGTTAAGTGAACGTGTCTAGTTAAGGTAGAGTCTCAGTGTTAAGTGAACGTATCTGGGTAAGTCTCAGTATTAAGTGAACGTGTCTGAGTAGAGTCTCAGTGTTAAGTGAACGTATCTAGTTAAGGTAGAGTCTCAGTGTTAGTGAACGTGTCTGTTAGGGGAGTCTCAGTGTTGTGAACGTGTCTGTAGGGTGTGGTAGAGTCTTACTTTAAAAATTTATGAAGTATTTCACCTTACAGGTATTGGATAATATATAACCTTGAGCCATACGATAATTAGAACCCTAATTAAGTAGGGCGTGTAATTATCACATCATTTCACTTATTTTATGGTTAAATTCACAAGAAATGCCACCTTGCGAACTTACTGGGCCAAAACATTCGTATCAGGAACCTCGCATCCACGTAATTGCGGACCATCAGAGATTACTGACGGTGTAAGACGGGCGGCTTGATGTGTTTATCTAGACCATTGTTGTGGACACCACCTGGCTCTTACACCTGGCTTTTGTTGAACACACCTGGTCTACACCTGACGTCCGTGTTACCTCAGGGGCCTGAGGCTAACATATGACAGTGGTTCACTAATCTGGCTGACCTAATTAAACATAATCTGTCGTGACTGACTTAATAATCCTTCATCTGACCTGACCCTCGCCTTCAGCTTACATACACACACGTCCATAAATGCACACACAGAATACACACAAGCAAATGTATACACACATCTGTTACAGTGTGTGTGTGTGTGTGTGTGTGTGTGTGTGTGTGTGTGTGTGTGTGTGTGTGTGTGTGTGTGTGTGTGTGTGTGTGTCAAATATCACTATTTCCCCCAGTTAATACACACTACTTCAGGTGCGTGTCTCCGAGTGCTCGTGTGCACATCTATGTATGTACCCGTGTGCGTAATAATGATGATTAATAATAATAATAACTCTCGGTTTATTATCATCAGTCTACCTGTGTGTGTTTCTCCGTGTACGTGTACCTATATGACTCATGTATGTGTATCCCTATGTGTACCTATATGAGTGTAGTCCCCGTGTGTACCTGTGTCTGTATACCTGCGTGCGTGTGTAAACCTAGAATGTAATATAACGTGATTAAATAATTTGTATCAGTTTTTCTTACGGCTGCGTGAGTGTCTGATTGTGACCGAAAACACAGACAGTACACAAGGTCCTGTACACTGGCGAGCCTCCGAGCAGCTGTAAGGAATCTGAACAGTTGGAATGACTCTAAACAACTGACAAGTCAAATGAACAGCTGGAACAAGTCTGAACAGCAGGAAAGACTCTGAACAGCTGGAACAGTCTCTCAACAGCTGGAACAGTCTCTGAACAACTAGAACAAGTCAAACGAACAGCTGGAACAAGTCTGAACAGCAGGAAAGACTCTGAACAGCTGGAACAAGTCTCTGAACAGCTGGAACAAGTCTCTGAACAACTAGAACAAGTCAAGTGAACAGCTGGAACAAGTCTGAACAACAGGAAAGACTCTGAACAGCTGGAACAAGTCTCTCAACAGCTGGAACAAGTCTCTCAACAGCTGGAACAAGTCTCTGAACAACTAGAACAAGTCAAGTGAACAGCTGGAACAAGTCTGAACAGCAGGAAAGACTCTGAACAGCTGGAACAAGTCTCTCAACAGCTGGAACAAGTCTCTGAACAACTAGAACAAGTCAAGTGAACAGCTGGAACAAGTCTGAACAGCAGGAAAGACTCTGAACAGCTGGAACAAGTCTCTCAACAGCTGGAACAAGTCTCTCAACAGCTGGAACAAGTTTGAACAACCCTTGAACCACTGTAGATCTCGCTGTAATATTCTGAATGGGTTTATACAGTATTTTAAGGTTGTGCAGCCCAGGAACACCAGACAACTCACGTGCTGCACTGGCTACTTAATGCCTCTCCTACAGGGAAAACGATTGGCATGCCGATTAATAACACAGACATAGACACACACACACACACACACACACACACACACACAAAGAGACAGATAGACAGACGCACACAAGCATAGACAGAAATAGACAGACACTATTTTGAAGATAATTTTCACATTGACCGTCACAAAATAATAATTATTGTGTTTTTGTTATTGACGAGTTCACTTATGTTTACTATTTATAATTTGACTTAATATCTTTTTATACTCGAGAATTATTATTATTATTATTATTATTATTATTATTATTATTATTATTATTATTATTGTTATTATTATTATTATTATT
>NW_024751185.1:55000-63707 GCF_018991925.1 Homarus americanus
TAGACAAAAGAACATTGCAACAGCAGGGAAGGGAGAGAACAGTGAGGAACAGAAGACGTAATACAGAGAGAGAGAGAGAGAGAGACGTCCTCCTGCGTCGTTTCGCTGTGAGAGCAGAAGTCCGGAGTGTGTGTGTGAAAAAATGCGTCATAGCCGATGGGTTTCATAATCCCGGCAACCCGTCATAACAGTCTTAGCAGTCCCCCCCTACCTCCCCCCTCACCTCTACCTCCCTCCCTCACCTCCTCCCCACCCCTCCTCCCTTCCCCTCACCTCCCTACCTCCCCCTCACCTCTACCTCCCCCTCACCTCCCTACCTCTCCCTCACCCCCTCCCCTCCCCCTCACCTCCTACCTCTCCCCTCCCCTCCTCCTCCACCTCACCTCCCTCCCCTCCCCCTCACCTCCCACCCCTCCCCACCTCTCTACCTCCCCCTCACCTCCTACCTCCCCTCACCCCCCTACCTCCCCTCACCTCCCTACCTCCCCCTCACCTCCCTACCTCCCCCCCTCACCTCCCCTACCTCCCCCTCCCTCCCCTACCTCCCCCTCATCCCCCTACCCCTCCCCTCCTACCTCCCCCCTCACCTCCCTACCCCTCCCCCTCACCTCCCCTCCTCCCCTCTCCTCCTACCTCCCCTCACCTCCCTACCTCCCCCTCACCTCCTCCCCTCCCCTCACACCTCCACCTCCACCCTCCTCCCTCACCTCCTACTCGTCCTCCCTCACCTCCTACGTCTCCTCACCTCCTACCTCCCTACCCTCTCCTCCCCCTCACCTCCCCCGTCCTCCCCTCACCTCCCTACTCATCCTCCCTCACCTCCTGTCCTCCCTCACCTCCCTACCCCTCTCCCTCACCTCCTACCGTCCTCTCCCCTCCCTACCCATCCTCCCTCCCCTCCCCACCTCCCCCTCCCCACCTCCCTGTCCTCCCTCACCTCCCACCCCGTCCTCCCTCCCTCTACACGTCCTCCTCACCTCACCGTCCTCCTCACCTCCTACCCCGTCCCCCTCACCTCCTACCCGTCCTCCCTCACCTCCTACCCGTCCTTCACCTCCTACCCGTCCTCCTCTCCCCCTCCTGCCTCTCCTCTCACCTCCTCCGTCCTCCTCACTCTCCTGTCCTCCTCACCTCTACCGTCACCCTCACCTCCCCCGTCCTCCTCACCTCCCCTACCGTCCTCCCTCCCCTCCCTACCCGTCCTCCCCTCACCTCCCTACCCGGCCTCCCTCCCCTCCTACCCGTCCTCCCTCACCTCCCCCGTCCTCCCCTCCCCTCCCTACCATCCTCCCTCTGTCCTCCCCTCACCTCCTACCCCGTCCTCCCCTCACCTCCCCTCCCTCTCCCTCCTCCTCCCTCCCCTCCCCCTCCTCCTCTCCTACTCCTCCCCTCACCTCCTACCCGTCCTCCTCACCTCCCACTCCCCTCATCCCCTCCCTCACCTCCTACGTCTCCTCCCCTCTCCAGTCTCCTCACCTCCCTACCCGTCTCCTCACACTCTACCCGTCCTCCTCACTCCAGTCCTCCTCCTCCCCCGTCCTCCCTCACCTCCCTACCTCCCCCCTCCTCCTCCCTACCCTCCTCCCTCCCTCCTACCCGTCCTCCCCCTCCCCTCCTACCCGTCCCCACCTCCCCTGTCCTCCTCACCTCTCCTACCCAGTCCTCCCTCTACCCGTCTCCTCCCCTCCTACCCGTCCTCCCTCACCTCCTCCCGTCCTCCCCTCTCCACCACGTCCTCCCTCACCTCCCCTACCCCGTCCTCCCTCACCTCCCTACCCGTCCTCCTCACCTCCTCCCGTCCTCCTCACTCTCCTCTCTCAGTCCTCCCTCCTCCTACCCGTCCTCCTCACCTCCTACCCGTCCTCCTCACCTCCCCTACCCGTCCTCCCTCACCTCCTACCGTCCTCCCTCACCTCCCTACCCATCCTCCCCTTCCCTACCGTCCTCCCTCACCTCCCCCGTCCTCCCCTCCCCACCGTCCTCCCTCCTAGTCCTCCCTCACCTCCTCCCTTCCTACCTGTCCTCCCTCCTACCTCCTACCCGTCCTCCCTCCCCGTCCTCCCTCACCTCCTCACTCCTCCTCACCCTACACATCTCCCTCCTACCCTCCTCCTCTCCCCTCACCCGTCCTCCTCCCCCCTCCTACCACTCCTCCTCTCAAGTCCTCTCCTCTACCGTCCTCCCTCACCTCCTACCGTCCTCCCCTCACCTCCTACCGTCCTCCCTCACCTCCTACCCGTCCTCCTCACCTCCTACCATCCTCCCATCTCCTCCCCCTCCCCGTCCTCCTCTCCTACCTCTCCTCCCCTCCCCTCCTGTCCTCCTCCCTACCCCGTCCTCCCTACCTCTGTCCTCCCCTCACCTCCTCCCATCTCCTCCTCCTCACCTCCTACCCGTCCTCCCCTCTCCCTCATCTCCCTACCTCCTCCCTCCCTCCTCCTCCCCCTCACTCCTCCTCACCTCCTCTCGTCCTCCCTCACCTCCTCCCGTCCTCCCCTCACCTCCCCTACCCCTCACCTCCCTACCCGTCCTCCCTCACCTCTGTCCTCCCTCACCTCCCTACCCGTCCTCCCTCACCTCCTGTCCTCCCCTCACCTCCTGCCTCCCTCTACCTCCCTCCCTCCTACCCGTCCTCCCTCACCTCCCCGTCCTCCCTCCCTCCTACCCCGTCCTCCCTCCTCCTACAGTCCTCCCCTCACCTCCTACCGTCCTCCCCTCACCTCCTACCCGTCTCCTCCACCTCCTACCCGTCCTCCCTCACCTCCCCGTCTCCTCCCTCCTCATCCTCCTCACCTCTGCCTCCTCCCTCACCTCCTCCCGTCCTCCCTCACCTCCCACCCCGTCCTCCTCTCTGCTCATCCTCCCCTCACCTCCCTACCGTCCTCCCTCCTACATCTCCCCACCTCCCCTCACCTCTACCCGTCTCTCTCCCTACCGTCCTCCCCTCACCTCCTACCCGTCTTCCCCTCACCTCCCTACCCGTCCTCCCCTCACATCCTCCCCTCACCTCTCTCGTCCTCCCTCACCTCCTACCCCGTCCCCTCTCCCTACCATCCTCCCCTCACCTCCTACCGTCCTCCCCTCACCCCATCCTCCCCTCACCTCCTACCCGTCTCCCCTCACCTCCTCCCTCCCCTCCTCCTCCTCCTCCTCGTCCTCCTCACCTCCTGCATCCCCTCACCCCTCTCCTCCCTACCCGTCCTCCCCTCACCTCCTACTCGTCTCCTCCCTCACCTCTACCCGTCCTCCCTCACCTCCTACCCATCCTCCCCTCACCTCCTACCGTCCTCCCCTCACCTCCCTCTCGTCTCCCTCACCTCCTGTCCTCCCCTCACCTCTACCGTCTCCCTCACCTCCTCTCATCCTCCCCTCTACTCCCCTCACCTCCTACATCCTCCTACCCGTCCTCCCCTCCCCCTCCTACCCATCTCCCCTCCCCTCCCTACCCCGTCCTCCCTCACCTCCTACTCGTCCTCCTCCCTCCCCATCTCCCCTCCTACAGTCCTCCTCACCTCCTCTCGTCCCTCCTCCCTCCTACCCCGTCCTCACCTCCTCCGTCCTCCCTCCCTCCCTACCAGTCCTCCCTCACCTCCCTACCCCGTCCTCCCTCACCTCCTACCAGTCCTCCCCTCACCTCCTACCCGTCCTCCCCTCACCTCCTACCCGTCCTCCCCTCACCTCCCTACCGTCCTCTCACCTCCCTACCCGTCCTCCACCTCTACCCGTCCTCCCTATCTCCTACTCATCCTCCCTCCCTCCTACTCGTCCTCCCCCTGTCCTCCTCCTCACCTCCTACCCCGTCCTCCCCTCACCTCCTACCCGTCCTCCCCTCACCTCCCTACCTGTCCTCCCCTCACCTCCTACTCGTCCCTCACCTCCTACAGTCTCCCTCACCCCGTCCTCCTCCTCCCATCCTCCTCCTCCTGTGTCCCCTCTCCCCAGTGTCCTCTCTCCTACGTCATCCTCACCTCCCCGTCCTCCCTCACCTCCTACCAGTCCTCCTCACCTCCCCGTCTCCCTCACCTCCCTACCAGTCCTCCCTCACCTCCCTACCCGTCCACTTCCTCCCACCGTCCTCCCTCTCCCTACCGTCCTCCCCTCACCTCCCCCGTCCTCCCTCACCTCTACCCGTCCTCCCTCACCTCCTACCCGTCCTCCCTCACCTCTACCGTCTCCTCACCCGTCCTCCCTCACCTCCCTCCCCTCCCTCCTACCCCTCCCTCCTACCATCCTCCCCTCACCTCTCATCCTCCTCTCTACCCGTCCTCCTCCCCTCCTCCCCGTCCTCCCCTCCCGTCTCCCCTCACCTCCTCCCTCACCCTCCTCTCACCTCCCCACTCCCTCCCCTCCTACCCAGTCCTCCTCACCTCCTACCCGTCCTTCACCTCTCCCGTCCTCCCTCACTCCCTACCAGTCCTCCCTCACCTCTGTCCTCCCTCACCTCCTACCCTGCCTCACCTCCTACCCGTCTCCCTCCCCCCGTCCTCCCTCACTACCCGTCCTCCCTCACCTCCTACCCCATCCTCCCCTCCCCCTCTACCGTCCTCTCACCTCCTACCCGTCCTCCTCACCTCCCCCATCCTCCTCCCCTCTACCCATCCTCCCTCACCGTCCTCCCCTCACCTCCCCCAGTCCTCCTCCCTCCCCCTCCCTCCCTACCCCGTCCTCTCCCTCCCCCGTCCTCCTCACCTCCTACCCCGTCCTCCCCTCACCTCTATCCTCCCCTCACCTCCTACCCGTCCCCCTCACACTCCTACCTGTCCTCCCTCACCTCCTCAGTCCTCCTCTTGTCCCTCACCTCCTGTCTTCCTCCCTCCTCTACCCGTCCTCCTCTTTTACTCCTACCGTCCTCCCTCCACCTCCTACCGTCCTCCTCACCTCCTCCTCCCTCACCTCCTACCCGTCCTCCTCTCCCCTCCCTACCGTCCTCCTCTCCTCCTACCTCCTCACCTCCTACCGTCCTCTCACACTCACGTCCTCCTCACCTCTACATCTCCTCTCTAGTCCTCCCCTCCCTCCCTACCCCGTCCTCCCTCCTCCCCCGTCCTCTCCTACCCCGTCCTCCTCCTAGTCCTCCCCTCACTCCTCCCCGTCCCCTCCTCCTACCTCTCCTCCCCTCACTCCTCCCCTCCCGTCTCCTCACCTCCTCCTCTCCTCACCTCCTCCCCGTCCTCCCTCACCTCCTGCCCATGCTCCCCTCACCTCCTACCCGTCCTCCCTCCTCCTGCCATCCCTCACCCTTCTCCTTCCTCACCTCCTACCAGTCCTCCCTCACCTCCTACCCGTCCTCCCCTCACCTCCCTACCAGTCTCCCCTCACCTCCCCTCCCTCCTACCCATCCTCCCTCACCTCCCCGTCCTCCCCTCCCTCCTACCCCGTCCTCCTCTACCCCGTCCTCCCCTCCCCCTCCTACCCGTCTCCCTCACCTCCCTACCCGTCCTCTCCCCTCCTACCCCGTCCTCCTCACCTCCTACCAGTCCTCCCCTCACCTCCTACCCGTCCTCCCTCTCCCCCTCCTACCGTCCTCCCCTCCCTCTCCCCGTCCTCCCCTCACCTCCCTACCCCGTCCTCCCCTCACCCGTCCTCCCCTCCCCTCCTACCCCGTCCTCCTCCTACCCCGTCCTCCCTCACCTCCTACCGTCCTCCTCACCTCCTACTCGTCCTCTCACACTCCTACCCGTCTCCCTCACCTCCTACCCGTCCTCCCTCACCTCCTACCCGTCACTCCCTCCTTCTCTCGTCCTCCTCCTCCTACCCCGTCCTCCCCTCACTCCCTACTCTCGTCCTCCCCTCACCTCCTACCGTCCTCCTCACCTCCTACGTCCTCCCACCTCCTACCCAGTCCTCCTCACCTCCTACCCATCCTCCCTCACCTCCCTACCCGTCCTCCCTCCCACCTCCCTACCCATCCCCTCCTCACCTCCTACCCCGTCCTCCTCACCTACCTCGTCCCTCCCCTCCCCCGTCCTCCCCTCCCCCTCCTACCCCGTCCTCCCCTCACCTCCCCGTCACCTCCCTACCCCGTCCTCCCTCACCTCCTACGTCCTCCCCTCCTACCCGTCCCCTCACCTCCCCCGTCCTCCTCACCTCTCGTCCTCCTCACCTCCTACCCGTCCTCCCTCCTCCTACCCGTCCTCCCCTCCCCCTCTCTCATCTCCTCACCTCCTACCGTCCTCCCTCACCTCCTACCAGTCCTCCCCTCACCTCCCCCCTTCCTCCCTCCCTCCCTAGTCCTCCCTCACCTCCCCTCCCCGTCCTCCTCCCCTCCCCCGTCCTCCCTCACCTCCTACCCCGTCCTCCCCTCACCTCCCCGTCCTCCCCTCCCCCTCCCGTCCTCCCCTCACCTCCTACCCCGTCCTCCTCACCCTACCCCGTCCTCCTGTCCTCCTCCTCCTCCTACCCGTCCTTCACACTCCTACCCGTCCTCCTCATCTCCTATACTCCCTCACTCCCTCCCCGTCCTCCCCTCGTCTCCTCCTCCCTCACCTACCGTCTCCTCACCTCCTACCCGTCCTCCTCACCTCCTACCCGTCCTCCCTCACCTCCTACCAGTCCTCCTCCTACCCGTCCTCCCTCCCCACCTACCCGTCCTCCTCACCTCCCTACCCGTCCTCCCTCACACTCCCTACCCATCCTCCCTCACTCCCCACCTCCCTCACCTCTACGTCCTCCCTCCCCTCCTACCCGTCCTCCCTCACCTCCTACCCCGTCTCCTCCCTCACCTCCTACCCCGTCCCCTCCCCTCCCCGTCCTCCTCACCTCCCACCCATCCTCCCTCACCTCCTACCGTCCTCCCTCCCATCCTCCCCCTCCTACTCGTCCTCCCCTCACCTCCTACCCCGTCCTCCCTCACCTCCTACCCCGTCCTCCCTCACCTCCTCGTCCTCCTCCTACCCCGTCCCTCCCTCACCTCCTACCCGTCCTCCCTCACCTCCTACCGTCCCCCTCACATAGTCTCTCACCTTCACATCTCCAGGAGCCCAGCTTGCTTATTCCTCTCCCATCACTAAAACACATTAGCTCTGTTACCAACATCATCCTTCTTAAGCTTCTTTCTCATTTCCTTCTTGTTTGTTGTAGCTTCATTGAAATATTGTCCTTTCTAGTAACCTTGTCCTTAACCCTACATTGCTGTCACCCTTTTAACGTCACTCAACCTGTTCTAGTACATCACTCCATTTCTAGTTCATGCTATGTATATGACATTGCCAGGCTCTCATACTGAATATATTTGCTGTGTCCTCAAAAGCCCCGTGGCAACGAATATATGAGCATCATTTAATACAATTTGCTTGTCACTCCATCAGCCATTGCTTCTAATTTATTAAGTCTCACTCAATGGCATTCATTTGTCAAGTGTTTCCCCTGCCCTTATTCATTATTTTACTGTGGCTGGTAGAAACACCCCGCAAATCTGACATGTTTATACCTGCCCATGTGTCTCCCACTTTACAATAGCGTCAAAAATATGTTAAAACTCTACCTTACCATGTTTAACCTCAGCATGTGCATGTTTTGTGTGTGTGTGTAAACAGTTAAGTATTTTATCTCTGACATTTACATTTCTCTCTCTCTCTCGCTGTATGTACAGTATGTACAGTACAGTATAATGTATGTATGTCTGTATGTTTTGTATGTGTGTATGTATGTATGTATATACATGTCTGTATATGTGTCTGTGCATGTATGTATTTTATACACACAGTATGAAGCCTTATATTTCAGTTTCCTTTAGAAGTATGTGTGTCCCAGGCATGTAAGCTTATTGTGTGTGTGTGTGTGTGTGTGTGTGTGTGTCTTCTCTTGTAAACAAATTACATAGCCAGGCATTGCCCGAACCATAACCCTAACCCTAACCTAGCCTAGTCCTAACTAAACCTAACCCCTCTAACCTAACCTAATAAACCAAACCCTAGTCATTCTATTTCCCAGCAACTTACCATATTAACCCAGCCTAACCTAACACACATCAAATTTCTTTATTTGACATTGATCTAACCAAACCTAACCTAACCTAGCCTAACCTGGCTAAAATAAAAATTCTAGGTCTGGAAGCCTTGTTTACCCCGTGTGGGCTAAAAATAAAACTCTCTTTCTTTCCTGTCTGTCTCTTAATGTGTTTGTTTACATTCGTGTCGTGTGTGTGTGTGTGTTAGTGTGTGTGTGTGTGTGAAGAGCTTTTAAGGGGTGTTGAGTGTTGAAGGCAAACTGGTGTTGGTAAATGTCTTTACTAGGCATCCTTATCCTTGCCATTGTCTGTATTTACTGAAGGCTTGTATCTCCTACACCATGTCTTATCATCATCATATTCTGTATATATATATGTGTGTCTGTTATTTCTCTCTGTATATTCTTGTCTGCTTGAAACCAGCAACACTTAAAATATCTTGCTCCTGATTCGATAACCAGTAATTGCATTCTACATTCTGTGTCTTAGGTGACACAAGTCTTTTGACAATGTCATTCCTTATATAATATTTCAGTATTTCTTTGTTTATCATTTCGTGTTTCAGCCTCATTACATGTGTCTTGTCTATTATACATTTACATCACATGTCTGGCTACATATATACACCTCTCATCTACATATGTATATACTGCATTTCTCATTCTTCTGTCATTTATATTTACATGCTGCATTTGGTATTTCATATTTCCATGCCCTCATTGTGTTAGCTCATACCTATTCCAACATGTGCAGCCAACT
>NW_024751186.1:0-24919 GCF_018991925.1 Homarus americanus
TCCAACAAGCATAATTTTGTCACAGGTAGCAGCATTGTGGACGTCGTCGTCTTAACCATTGCCTGTTGTACGAGTCCATCCTCGCCAGCCTTGACTTCCATCACTCGACCAAGGTGCCATTTGTTGCGTGGACTATTTGCTTCTGCTATAATGATTAGGTCACCAGGGCGAAAGTTGCGCCATGGTCTGAAATGCACTTGTCGAGTTCTGAGTTGAGGGAGGTACTCCGTCAGCCAGAGCTTCCAAAATTGATCTGGAAGGTACTGGACATGCTTTTACCTTCTGTGGCATGATTCGCCTATTGATCTTCCACCTAAGGGAAGATTACCCTTTCGACTTAAGTGCAAAAGATCAGCAGGCGTGAGAGCCTTTGGTTCATTTGGAGTGTTTGGAACCGGGGTGATTGGCCTCTCATTAACTATGGCTTCCACTTCACAGAACAGTGTTTGCAGACGTTCATCGTCTAAAACTTGTGAGCCCACAATCGAATGCGGGACCTTCTTTACTGTGCGAATCTGCCTTTCCCATACTCCCCCAATGTATGGGGCAGCTGGTGGATTGAAGACCCAGTCAATATCTGCTTTCAGTAAGGCACTTCTGAGTCTATCATCTTGCTCCCAACTTTTCACAGCCAGTTTGAGCTATTTGGCTGCCCGTACCATGTTTGTCCCATTATCCGACCTAATACGCTCTGGTGTACTTCTGCGTGGTGAGAACCTTGTTATTGCGTTGAGGAAGGCATCTGCATCTAATGAGGCCAAGACTTCTAGATGAACAGCCCTAATAGTTAGACGTGTAAACAGACATCCCCAGCGCTTGACCTGTTTCCTCCCTACCTTGATAATGAATGGACCAAAACAGTCCGTTCCAGTATAAGCAAATGGTGCCTTTCCAGGGGTGACACAATCTATTGGTAAGTAAGCTTGCCTTTGATGCCGACTTCTCCAGTTGTTCCGTCGGCACACTACACAGCGTCGTATGATTCAATCAAGCAAGCGTCTGCCCTGGGAAATCCAATACCTTTGCCTCACACACGCCATCGTGTGTTCTTGTCCGGCTCTTTCTTCGTGCATCTCCTGCACTATGATTTCGGTGGTGTGGTGGTCTCTAGGCAGCAAGATTGGCTCCTCACCACTTCGCCCAAGAAGGGTTCCTTTAATTCTTCCCTTTGATCTGAGCAACGTTCGCTCGTCCAAGTAAGGTTCCAGTTTATATAGTTTATTGTCCTTCGGCAGCTCACCCTTTATGACAGTTTGGATTTCTTTCTCATAAGCCTCTATCTGCACCAATTTTATAATTGTCTGCTCGGCCGATTGTCTGCAGTCCTTGTACTGGACCCAAGCCACCAAATGAACCTTTTAATCCATGCCACCCCTTTCACCAAGTGGTACCATGATGAGTACCTGAGCCACAGTTTGGTGAGGGACCACTTTGACTGCTCGCTCACTGCCAGAGCAACTACAGATCTCTGGTGTACTTCTCGTTTCACCTCCAGTAAGTCGTTCAGAACTGCTGGCAGCTCCTTTCCCTTTGGCCACCGTTCTTCAACACTGAATAGAAAGTCAGGACCTCGTACCCACCGAGATCCTGCAACCAGGTCCAGGACAGGTAATCCGCTAGTTGCATCATCCGCTTGATTCAGCGATGTGCCGACATGTCTCCACTGGTCAGTTCTTGACAGCTCTTGTATGACTGCTATCCTGTTGGCTACATACGTTTGAAATCGTCTGCTCGAATTGGCGATGTACTGCAAGACTACCATGCTATCCGTCCAAAAATAAGATTCGTGTATAGTCATGGTCATTTCTCGGCGAATCGTTCGATCAGCGTTCACTGCCAGGACAGCTGCACAAAGTTCCAGCCTTGGTATTGTCAGTTGCTTGAGTGGGGCCAGCTTGGCCCGTCCGTACACGAAAGAGCACTGGATACTTCCGCCAGAGTCTACCATTCTCAGATAAGTCACCGCACCGTAAGCAGCCTGCGATGCATCACAGAAGGTGTGCAACTGTGCTGAGATGATTTCTTTAGCACATGCTGTTTTTAGGCATCTGGGTACACTTAATTTCTCTAGGTGGGCCAGTTCTCCTAGCCAGGTGCTCCAGGTCATGTGATTAACAGCCGACAAAGGTTCATCCCACCCTAATCGACGCCTGCATTCACACTGAAATAATATTTTAGCCCTGATGATGAATGGGGCCACGAACCCCAGTGGGTCATAAGTAGAACTGACCAGGCTTGGTACTCCTGTAGTGGCTCCTCTCCCCTACAACTTCCAATTGAGCTCCGGCCGCGCGCCTACCAACCAATCAGCGTACAGCTAGAAGAAACTAGAAAAATGCTAGTGACAGGGGGGAAGGAGGTTCAGAGGAAGAATAAAGGGAGGATGGAAGTGAATTTTAGAAGGAGAGAACAGGTGCAGTGGCTAAACACCGCTTGCGTGAGGGGGTAGGCAAAATGCCCTGAGGGTGCAACAACAACAATCAGGACGAGGCAGAGGGAGGGCGGGAGCAGGTCCGGGCAAGCAAAGGGCCAACGCGGGTGTTCTGATTGTCGTCTTAGCCTAGGCAGTGTTGGTAAAACGTAGGAAGAACCGCCCCGCCACGGCGGCGGCGCAAGCCGAGAAACGCAGGTGGACGGACGCACAGGCAGCACACGATCAAATCAAACAGGGAAGGTGAAAATATAGAAATTTTGCTAGTCGTAGGGTTGTTTGGAGAGAGATGAAGGTAAAGTCTTTGAGCTATGTCAAAGAGGAACGGAGCGAGTTGGAGGAAGGGTTTTTTAATCTTTGAGCTTGAAATGTCAAAGTATTCATAGTAAGGAAGGATGAGCGTATCGTAGGAGAGTTTTAGTAATAGCGGCAGACAGATTTGAGCTTTTTTGTCAAATTATGAACGGAGACGAGAATGAGATATAGGTTGAGTGGTTTCAGTCTAGAGTTAGGTCAATTTTATTAAGAATTGGATGTCACAGACGTTGGGTATGTTTGATTAGGTTCTGAGAGTTGTGGGTCTTTTAGCTATGTCAGAGAGAAATGGAGAGAGTTGGAGGAAGAGTTTAGAATCTTTGAGTTTGAAATGTCAAAGTATTCGTAGTGAGGAAGGATGAGTGTATCGTAGGAGAGTTGTTTAGTAATGGCAGGAGGCAGATTTGAGCTATGTCAAATTGTGAACGGAGATGAGAGTGAGATATAGGTTGTTAGGTTTCAGTCTTGAGTTAGGTCGATTTTGGTAAGGTGGCTTTGTCTGGCGGGGGGGGGATGTTGTGTTTGGAGATTGGTTGAGGGAGGGGGGGAGTTTGTGTTTGGGGATTGATGGGGGTGGCGGTTGTATGTTAATTTAAGGTGAATTAAAATTGCTTAAGGGGGGTTGTTGTGTGAGTGTGTATGTGTTTGCATGTAAATGTAAGGGGAGAGAGGGAGGGTTAGGATAATGTTATAAGGTCAGGTATGGTTCGGTTGTCGGGAGGAGGGGGGAGGAGAGGAGAGGAGAAGGGAGGCGAAAGGGGGAAAGGGGGGCTTTGGAGGTTCTTGGGTTAATTTATGGTATGGTAGGATTTCTTAGGAATGATATGTTTTGTGTTGCTAATGAATAGTTGTATTGCGTCATATGTTTTTATTTATTTATTTATTTATTTTATTTATTTATTTATTTATTTTTATTAGGAGGGTCAAAGGGGCTTGTTAGAAAGGTCGGGTATATTAAGTTTTTATTTTGGGAGGATTGTAGGTATCGATTTCTAAGAGGGGTTGTGAGTAAGGTTGGGTGGGTTAAGTTTTTCTTTTGGGAGGATTGTAGGTTTTGTTAGTGGTTGGATAGTGAGTTAGCTTTTTTTTTTTTTTTTTTTTTTTTTTTTTTTAGGAGGGATTATGAGTAAGGTTGGGTGGGTTAAGTTTTTCTTTTGGGAGGATTGTAGGTTTTGTTAGTGGTTGGCAGAGTTGGGTTAATTATTGCATTCTCTCTTTCTTGCAGGTATTGTGAGTTCTGGCCCCATTCTTGAGGGAGAGGGTTTGTGTACAGGTACATTGCACCCCTCCCCGACCTTGTTGGCTAAGAGAGGCGTTCAATGTCGTCTGCAATTTGGTACCGTTTTTATTAGGTACACCTCTCCGACCTTATTGGCTAAGGGAGGTGCCCATAAAACAGTGTTGGTAACATTCTTGAGGGAGAGGGCTTGCGTAGGCACTGTGGAACTCTCACCAACCTCATTGGCTAAGGGAAACGTACATGTCATTTGAGTTAGTATGGGATGGGTAAGTTAGGTATTTGTTTTGGGAGGAGTGATAGGGTGTGGTTAGTTAATGGTAGAATGGTTATTTTTTATTTTGTGTGGGATTGCTAGTAACGGCTGGGTATGTTAGGTTTTTGTTTTGGGAGGAGTGATAGGGTGTGGTTAGTTAATGGTAGAATGGTTATTTTTTTATTTTGTGTGGAATTGCTAGTAATGGCTGGGTACGTTAGGTTTTTATTTTGGGGGGATTGTTAGGGGGAGTGTTAGTGCAGGTTGAGTGGTTTAGTTATTTATTAATTTATTTATTTTTTATTTTTTTGTCAGAGTGGTCTTGAGTTTGAGTTGGTGGCGTGGGGTTTGGAGTGAGGGGGGGGAGGAGGGAATTGGTCAAGTCAGGTAAGGTTAGGTTGGGTGGGAATTATTGGGTGTGGGGTTGAGAAGAGGTTAGGTTAAGCTTAGTTAGGTTAGGTGGGAATCGTTGGGTGTGGGCTGAGGAGAGGTTAGGTTGATTTGGTTAGGTTGGGTGGGAATCGTTGGGTGAGGGTTAAGGAGAGGCTAGGTTTTAATTTGGGGGGAAATTGTTGGGTGTGGTTATAGGGAAGATATTAATACAAGGGAGGTGGGAGGGGAGTGTTTGGTCTGTTTAGTACTTAAAGATAGAAATTCTGAGGTGCAGGGATGAGGTCTAAATTGTCGAGTGACTGTGAGCGTGGTGGTGGTATGAGTGTTGTGTATGCAAGTGAGGGAAGGGCAGTTACGTGACTGTGTGTGGGGGAGTCGGGAGGTTGAGGGGAGTGTGCTAGGTTCGTGTCGGGGTTGATTTCTGTTTCCTTTGGGGTAGTGCCGTATAGGTTTACTTTGATTATTGATTTGGGTGGATGAGTGTATTGAATAATTTTTTTGCTGTCAGGTGTATAGGGAGACAGGGGGGAGGTGTTCTTCCTCTTTGGTCTAGGGGTCTTGACCACTAGTTCTGTGGGGGGAAGGGCTGCCATTTTATTCTTGGGAGTCTGGGGTGTTAGGGGAGGATCGGGTTTGGTTTGGGTGTTCGTGGTCCGGGAGTTCAACGTAGTCAAGTGGGAGAAGTCGGGTGTAGGCAAGGTCGAGGTGGAGGGGCCGGTATGTTTTGGACTGATTACTTTGGGGGGTGAGGTAATGGTAGAATGGTGAGATAAGTCAGGTGTAGGCATGGCAGAAGTGGAGGGGAGGAGGGAGACAGTGGATTCTCTGGGGGGTGGGGGGGGCATGTTGGTACGGTCGGAGATGGGGGCAGTGGGGAAGATGAGGTCGGGACCGGTTCTGAAGGAGTCAGGAATGTTTATGGTAGGGAGGCCGTTAGCCTTCAAACCCTCAATTATGAGTTTTAGAAAAAGTGATCTGTTACCGTTGCTTAGGGTATGTGCCAGAAGTATGATGGTGGTGATTTTTGCGTCAGTGTCGGGGGAAGGGAGGGGGGGCGGTCAGGTTGTTGGTCCAGCAAGTGCGGGTGGAGAGAGTCGTGGGAGTAGGGAGTGAGTGGTGGGGAGGAGGAGGAGGTGCAGTGTGAGGTGAGGGTCGGCGGGGAGGGAGAGGTGTTGTGCTGTTATCGAGTCTGATTTGGCACTTGTTGCTGATGGCAGAGTGTGGGCCTTTACAATTACAGCATTTAGTTACAGTGGCAGTGCAGTTTCTGTATGAGTGGCCTTGATTGGCACATTTTGAACAGGTTAGTGAGTTACTGCAACGGTTGGTGGTATGTCCAAATTGGTAGCAGTTGTAGCATTGGTGGACTGGGATGTAGTGTTGGAATTCGATGTTATGTGAGGGGATGATGTTATTGCCGAATTTAATTCCGTTGGATTTTAATTTGATGGCGTCAGTTTGTGTAGCAGTAGTGATTTTTAACATGGGGAGAGTTCCCATCCGGGCTGCATATGTCATTTGGGAGGTGTTGTGTGTGTTGAGTTCTGTCAATAGGTTAGGATTGTCAAGGATATGGGGGATGATTTTTCTACATATGAGGGTGCATTTTGCGCGGTATTCGGGTGAGCTGAGGACCGTTAAGCCATTGTCTTTTAGTTTTTTGTTCAATGCTGGGGAGTGGAATAGGTCGGCGTCTTCGTCATTCTGTACAAATATTTTGATAATGTCGTCATTGGTGAAGGAACGTATTTGGAAGATCAAAGTCAGCTGAAAAATGAATGAAGCGAGGTCTGTGCACGGTTGGATGGTACGGTCCACTTTAATTTTAATAGATGGCATGTTTTCAAATTTGGAGATTTATGGAGATCTCCCCTAACAATTGTCCCTAATTTCCTGCGCCCCTCACGTAGGGGAGGCCCTGCACTATCACAGAGGTCCCCAGGCGAATCGGCAGGCTGTGCTGACCCCCCGCCCTTCACACAAACACGCACTAGCGAGGTGTGGGGACAGAGGGCGTTTCCAGACGAATACTCCCCTGTACGTCAACGGACAGGGGAATAGGTCCTTTCACGGCACGGAAGATAAAGGTTAGAGTGGTAGAAAAAGGTCTGAAAACTTACTGCTGACTCTTTCTTCACACCAAGCCCCTCAGCAGCATTCGGGGTTCCTAAGGGAGGTCCGATACTGTAGGAGAGGCTCAATGTGTCGATTGAATCAACAGAATTGTCAGTTGGAGAATGGAGTCAGGTGCTTGTGATTTCCAAGGTTGGTGGGAAGGTGGGAGAGGTCCCAGAACTAGCGAATCAGCTATGTCTGTTTGATCTCCGGCTTCCCCGTCGCTCTGCGTGTCTGCTCTCTGTGGTGGTCCTGGCTCCAATGCGTACAGCCAGCTACGCCGAGCGACTAGGTCTATGCAGTGGACGTAGGGGTACGATCGCCGACCTAGTCTCGACCTTCAACCTCCAGCTCAGGATCAGAGCGTTTCACACCTTACGCTTAAGCCGCTGTGATTGGCCCTCTCGCTACGCTCACCCCAAATCCTGATCCTCGTAAATTGTATAAATACGGCTATGCCTGGCCAGGGAGATCCAGACTGCTGGACACGGAGCTGCGAAGACCTGATTCTTTTGCTGCATGTTTGAGTCTGCAACTTTGTTGTGATAAGACACTCAATCCTAGTGATTGTACTTACTCAACATAGTGACGGTGTAATTACCATCACAGATTGTACGGGAAATTCCAACTTTGGAAAAACAAATGGCCTACCCAAATTTTGACTACTACCCGTCGTCTCGTCCTGGATTGATTGGCCAATCAGTGGTGCCCCGCGGTGGCGTGATACATACCGCGTTTACTGCTGATTGCTCTGATTGGCTGACCCGAGGCGATGGCGTGGTAGGTAGGCTGTTTCTACTCTCTAAGTCCTCTTCTTTCCTTTTCATCCCCTCATGCACTCCGTTCTTTGAGCGGGGCCCGAGACAGCGATCTGATCGTCCGGCAAGGAACCTGTGTGTTGCGGGCGCCTTGTCGAGGGTCTGATGAGTGGCAACTTTTAGATATTACTATAGTCTAGGTAACCTGGGTGCAAGAACCCTCTGAGCCAGCCCGTCCAAGAGAGTGAGGTCACACACTACTCCCAGGCAGGAGGCCTCATGTTATAGGTAGGAGATTAGATGTAATCAGAAGATGACAACTAGCATTAAGATAAAACATAGAGATAAGGGACACTCTATTGGAGGGAGAAAAGTGGCAGAAATCACTTACAACAAACTGCAAGTCCCACTAACTAGAATATTCAGCACCAATGAAGGTTTTAAAGTAATCTGTAAAGATGACTTTGATTCAGATAAAATCCTTTCAAAAAGAAGCAAGAGATATATTTTACAATGAAGGCCTTATTGTTGTCATGCCACCAGAACAAAAAGCAAAAAGATCAGTTTTTGTTCGTCAAGTCGATCAAGAGATCGGGAGGAAGACATCGGAAGACCTGAAAGAAGAACTGGAACGCCAAAATAGGTGGATGAAGATTGAAGAAGTCATTAAGATAAAGGACTATACTCATGTTTTTAAGATTACTTTTGAAGAAGTGTCAATGGCTGAGAAAGTTTTACAACAGGGCTTTCTAATATTCAACATGTCAGTCACACCACATCAAATAAAGGAGACATTCATCAGTCTGCAAACTTGCTTCTCCTGCTACAAATATGAAGAACACACAACGAGAGACTGTCCGGAAAAAGAAAAAAGTACTGCTCAGATTGTGCAGGCGACGACCATACCTACACTGAATGTAAGAATACACATGTTGGCTGTCTCAACTGTAAGAGAAACGGGAATGTATACATAGGACATAGGACGTTAGCAATGGCATGCCCAATAAAAAAACACATGATAAAGTACAAGGAACAAGAAACAAGGAAAAGGAACAAGACAAGAAGGATACGACATACGTCGAAATAGCCAAGAGAGCGGTCCAAGAGGCTCACAGACCAGAATCCACCATATTAAACCTAATTGAGCCAATACATGATAAGGTAATGATTAGTATGATCCATGCACATTTGCACAATATCATTGCGCCCGGATCATACAATGAGGAATTAAGGAAAATGTTTAAATTGAATAGCCTACCAGAGATGATATTTCCAGAGAATCCACAATCCGAAAAACTATTTCAGACAACATATGCAAGCGAACTGAGAGAAAGACTACATCAAGACGAACAAAGGTTTGAGCAAGGAGCAACAGCTGATACACAAGGAACACAAGCGACTGATAGAGATCCCAGACAAATGACTAGAAGTGACAAAGAGAAGATAGAAATAACAAAAGGACAGACTATAAGACAAAGGAGTAGGAGGAGAAAAGATAAGATGGAAACTGATCACAATATACAACCTGAATCTGCTGAAGAAATTGGATTAAAAGTTATCACTACAACAAAACATGGAATCCCAACATCGAGACCAACAGGAGGGACAATAGTAAAAAACTGTGAAGGAGGGATATACAAGTGGACATATCAAGAAAAATCCCTAAGTGAAGATTATGTCTGGTCACTAATTACTACGGACAAACTAAAGATTACGGCCAAAGACTTTAAAATAGTAGACCCGTCAGAGTATAGAAGAATCAGAAGCGGGAAACAGGATGATAGGTCTCCACTCCAACTGCCACAATCCAAGTATAAGAAATAATGGACAATAGACAAACAGTAAGAACTTTAAGAATAATACAACACAACGTAAGAAACTGGAAGACCGAGAGAATTAACCTAAGTAATATATATCGCGAAATTGACCCTGACATTATACTAATAAACAGTCACGGTGAGACAGAAAACAACAACATAAAACTCTTTAACTATTATGTAAACCAAAGAAATAAATCGGGCGAGAAAAATGACGGAGTAGCGATAGCGGTTAAAAGAAACTTAAAATTTAAACTAATTGATGACTTCCAGGATGAATTTCTAGCAATAAAAATAAATACAACTCAAGGAGACGTAATTATTGCTACTACTTATCTCCCACCGAGACGACCCTACTTACCTATAGAAGACCTATTAAAATTGGCTAACAATAGTCATCCGATGTACATCTTAGGAGACTTTAACGCCAGACATAGGATTTTTGACAATACAAATAATAGCGTCGTGGGAAACGCCCTTAATCAATTAATAAATTTAGGGAAAATCAATCATCTGGGACCTAACTTTCCAACCTGGAGAAATCACAATACACAATCGACACCAGACAAAATTTTTACCAACAACAAAGCCTTTTTCAATTACCATATAATACAGGGACCTCTTACAGGCAGTGACCATCTGCCAATTATACTAACTTTTACTGTGTAGCCCCATACAGATGCAATAAAAAAGAGACTGAAAATGAGTAAAACAGACTGGGACAACCTTCAAAGGCGACGAAAGTAATCACCACTTTCGGTTAGCCACAAGGAAAACAACAGAAGATATAGACTCAGAAATGGACAGACTGCACTCAGCAATAAAAGCATCTATAACCAAACACCTCCTACTTCACACTTTAGAACATTGCAACAACAGACTACCAGAAGAAGTTAAATTAATCCAGACCTATTACAATGAAATAAACAGGTATATGGAAAGACACGGCAGTAACAGATGGCTATATACGACGCAGACAGCACTACAGATAAAATTAAGAGACGCATGTAAGGAAGCAAACAATAAAAAATGGAATGATATTATAATGGCGGCTGACATGACTAAAGACACAAAAAACATTTTGGACTTCCATAAACAAGATGATGGGGCACAACAAGCAAAAAACACCATACATTAAAGACCAAAATGGAACAAAATTGCACGAGGAAAATGAACAAGAGTCAGCATTCAAAAGGGAATGGGTAAAAGTTTTAAAAATATCAGATGAGGAAAATGAAGATTTTGATAGTGAACACGAAGAAAGGATAGAAGAAGAAATGGGAAGACAAATACATAGAATCACCCCAAGGCAATATATAGACTATAACTTATTACCTAATAATCAAATATATAACCATGGGAGAAATGATACACTGTCTGAGAAATTTAAGGAAAAGCCCCTGGGCTCTGGGTATTACCACGAGGAAATATGATCTTGAATCTACCTGAAAACATTTTTAAATACGCACTATTAAACATTTATAGCAGCATGTAATAACTGGTTACTTTCAGACAAACTAAAATATGCTAAAAATGATATTTATTCCTAAAGGGAGTAGGACAATAAGGAAATATTAAACTACAGGCAATATCTTTTATTAGAAATTACGGGAAACTATTAGGAAAAATATTAAATTCAAGACTTATAGCCTTTTTAACACAACATGGAAAACTAACAACAGACAACATGGATTTATACTTAATAGAAATACCCTAACTGCAATAGCTACAATAACGGAAATAATTGCAATAGAAAAAAGCAAGGGTAACCAGATCAATATAATTTTAAGGGATGTTTCTAAGGCTTTTGATAAAGTTTGGCATTTAGGCATGAAATATAAAATATTAAAACTGGGACTTAACGAATACTTGCTAAGAATATTGTGTAACTATTTAGATGATAGGAGAGCACAAATTCAAATTGGAAACTTTATGGGAACTATGTTTAATCTTGAGAGTGGAGTACCTCAAGGAGGATGCCTTTCTCCAACACTATATACAATTTATACTTCAGACACACCTCAACCTACCCCTTTTAGCGAATATGTAATGTTTGCTGATGATATTACTCAAATAGTATCATACCCAGGAAATCAGCGCTCAATTTATGGCACTCTACGGTAGGCGATAAAAAACATAAATGATTTTGAGAAAAATGGAAAATCAGGACAAATAAAGAACAAATTCAAAGATAATACCAATAGCCAAGATTAAGTAAGTCCAGTAATAGTCGACCAGGAACTATACCCATCACGACACTGAAGGATACTTGGATTAAAACTAACAAAAGAGGATATATAACATACTTAAAAGATAAGAAGCGACAGGCAAGAATAAGATTATCAAAAATAAAGCGGCTTTAGAACCTTAGCATTAATAACAAAAAGAAAAGATTTATATATTGCCCTTGTCAAATCAATTATGGACTACCCACCCATCCCATTGAACACCCTTAGTAAAGCGTGCATTAAAAGGTTACAAACAGTACAAAATATAGCCCTCAGATTTATATATAACATAAAATATACAGACCACATCAATAATGAACAGCTACACAAGAGAGCAAACCTCTTAGCAATCAATGTAGATATACACAACAAAGCTGTAAATATTTGGAAAAAAGTGACTGAACTTAACACAGAAACATATCAAAACTGGATAAATAATATAGACAACGAAGGATTCCAAGAACACAGTTGGTTTAAATCAGCCAGGAAGAAAGTAATTGAACCATCTCCTGCCCCAATATACATATAAAACATTAATAGAGAGAATAAAAGATGAGAGTGACCTACCAGCTCCACAAGAACCTGGCAGGCCTCTCCATACGGTGTACCTTTACACTAACACAACTAACACATTAAAAAAATATATATATACAACAATGTGACTCCCCTCCCAGCTACACAATGACCTGGGCGGGCTCACTAACTCAAAAAAATATATATATATATATATATATATATTAATACCTAATAATAATAATGTGATTCCCTCTCAGTTAAATCAGCCAGGAAGAAAGTAATTGAACCATCTCCTGCCCCAATATACATATAAAACATTAATAGAGAGAATAAAAGATGAGAGTGACCTACCAGCTCCACAAGAACCTGGCAGGCCTCTCCATACGGTGTACCTTTACACTAACACAACTAACACATTAAAAAAATATATATATACAACAATGTGACTCCCCTCCCAGCTACACAATGACCTGGGCGGGCTCACTAACTCCACCGCAGTATAAAATAAGCAGCATTATATAAATAAACCAATATTAATACAAAGGTCTGACGACCCAAGGGAGCAGAACAAAGACAAAACACCAATAAGAAAGATGAAGCGATCTGGTTCAGTCCAGATTCTTTGTACTTCCACTGCATTTCAGTTTCATCACTTTTTATTCAATCCCTAATAATCTTCTTTCACCTCATAACTCATGACTTATATGTCCGGGAGATCCAAGCGCCATTCGCCAGCCAGCCTTCGCCGTGAACGGACCTCTCTCTAGAACCTTCACTGCTAAAGCCTGCCAGCCTGTTTTTCAACCGTTGACGACCTGAACGAAAATCGACCACCTCACCACCATCACTACACACAACCGGTAAGCTCGTTGCAGACAACACCCTTTTTGTGCTTCCCTACTGATCAGGGGTGACTCCTGATCAGAGGCGGCCCTGATCGGGTGATCTGTAACGGCTTTCTGTAGCGGATTTGGGCCGCGATCCCATTGGTGTTACTTGCACCTCTGGCTGTTTACCTTGTTCTTCCTTCTTTTTTTCGCTCTGGCCTGGGGACCTACACCCTAGAGGTGTATTCGTCCTTGGGTCCCCCCTGTAACTGTTCACCTCCACTGTAGGGGTTTGTGAACACGGAAGGGGGTAGGAGCAGAACCCACTCCTCCGCCGAGCCTTCCTGGGAAACCGTGATCGTGCGTGTTCCACCTGGGAAGGGGGTCGCAAATCCTTAATCCTCCACCCCTCCCCCGAATAGGTACACTTCAAGTTCACGCCTATAAGTGAGCATTCAGTAACACTAGGGAAATAGGATCCCCTGACGGGGCTTTCGGGACAGTGTTGCGGGAACCACTCTACGACCACTCGACCAACAAGTGGCGGTGGGGAGTGCTGTAATTCTTGTAACAAACTCTGTCCTGGAATAGGTAGGTCTCAAGTCTGAAATCACGCAAGGGTGGCATGTCCACCACACACCCTCTAGAATGAGGGCACACCGGATACGGATACGCTCCCATGAAGGGGGCGTGACTGACGGAAGAAAAAATGAATTAGCAAGACTCCTTACTACAACACTACTGATCAAAATTTCCAACCTTATCACGACCAAGGACTCCTTCATCGCCCTGTGCCTGACTGAGAATGATGTTGACCAACTCCTATCGAACGACAGCACAAAGAAACTGAAGTCCGCGAAATTCGAAGTTGCAATCCCTCCTCAACTCCGAGCGAGGAAGTCAATTGTGATCAAAAAATTAGATAAAGCAATCACTGAAGAATCTAGCGAACAGGAATTGGCATCTGATATAGAAGACAAAAATGAATGGGCCAAGGTGGAGGAAGTTGTCAAGCTGCCCAGACTGCCATCCATGCTGAAAATACGGTTCACTGAAATAGCCATGGCCCAAAAAGCAATCCAGGAGGGACTGTGTCTCTCCTACTACCACGTCAGCAGCAGCCAGGTGGAGCAGGAGGAATTCTTCCCCATAACTCCATGCTGGAATTGCTACCAATATTCACACATGGTAACAGACTGCCCTAACAAGGACACTAAGCACTGCTCAGAATGCGGGAATAAGGGGCACACCTTCAGAGAGTGCAAAAACAAAGACAACCCCAAATGCCTAAACTGCGAAGGGGATCACAGAACACTGGCTACTCGCTGCCCCATACGAAAAGCGATAGTCAATCAAAAGAAGGAGAAGGAGAGGGAGAAGACACAGGAACAGCAAAACAAGACATACTCAGCTGTAACCAAACTAACCAGAGAAACGACAAAGATCCTCGAAAAAGTCGCCACACCACCCCCCGCAAACCAACCTATTGTGCTTCAGCTTGGAAATAATCTTTCTGTAAAAATAATGACATCCATAATCCACGCCCACATAATGAATATAGCCAGACCTGGAACTTTCGCCAAGGCAGCAAGAGACATGTTCGCCGCCAACAACCTGCCAGATATGGAATTCCCAAATGATGTGCCTTCCTCTGAAATCTTCAACTTCATTTACAAATCAGAGAGCACTGAAATCCAAATACCAACAACTCACGAACCTTCAACTAATGAACCATCAACACAAGAACAGACTACCTCAGACATACAACCCGAGCCAGCAAGCGATGAAGAATCAATGGAAGACTCAAGCGAAGATGAAACCACCACAATAACAGAACAAGCCGCCAGAGTCAAAACCCCAAAAAAGAAACAAACAGGAACTAAGGTACCACCTGCTACGGAGAACAAAGACCTAGGGCATGAAACTGGTGTCCGATTCTACTCCACTACAGCTCCTCCCATAGTCTCAAAAGAAAGATTAATGGCAGAAATAAGGCAAGGCAAGATCAAATACACATACTCAGACAAAAACCTAGATGACTCACATATTGAAACACTAATGAAGAAGGGAAAAATCCTCACAAAACACAACAGAATAGAAAGAGTTGATCAGTCAACATTTAAAAAGATCCGCTTGGGCCTGGACAGGAGGCTGTCAGGGGAGCACCGGTCAGCAAAAATGGCGCAAACCAGCTCTAGACACCAGCCTTCATAATAAATAAGCTAAAAATAATCCAACACAATGTCTTAGCATGGATCCCACAAAGAGCAAGCGAATTATACAACACATACCGTAACATAGACCCAGATATTATTCTCATCAATTCGCATGGAAAGAAAAACTCAGAAAAAATAAAACTATTTAACTACACAGTATACCAAAAAAACAACCAAGACACACCTCATGATGGAATAGCCATAGCCATCAAACGAAACATACAACACAAGATACACGACTCATTTCAGGAAAACTTTCTGGCGATCGAAATTAACTGCCCAACAGGACCTATTATAATCGGCACCTGTTACCTCCCTCCAAGAAGACCCATATTCCCATTAGCAGACATGCTCAAACTCCTGAGAAGAAACATACCAGGATATTTCTTGGGTGATTTAAATGCTCGACATCGCGTCTTGGGACACCAGGACAACAACGCCGTGGGCAAGATTTTAAACACATTACTGAGTCACGGCAACGCAATTCACCTCGGCCCGGAATTCCCCACATACATCAGTGCAGGTAAAATCGGACATCCAGACATAGTATTAACAAACCAGCATCACCATCTTAACCTGCAAATGGAACCCGGCCCAATAACCACCAGTGACCATCTCCCTATCGTAGCCACACTCTCCACGTCGCCAATTCAGATCCCTGCCAGGACGAGATACAGCTACAGCCGATCCAACTGGGAGGAATTTCAAAATGAGTTAAGCAACCACCAAATAACCCGGCTAAACAACAAACACACCTCCCAAATAGACAGCACACTGGAGACATGGTACGGAAACGTGATCCAAGCAATGGAACACCACATACCCACGACCACTCACCGCACATTACCACACCCCCAATACACACATCAATCAAGAATTTTACAGACACAGTTTAGTAACTTATTCAAATTAATCCTAGAACATGGATGGACGCCAGAATACAGAATACAATATTACACCATACACGATCAACTAAGAGACATGTCCAAAGAAGCATACGTGAATAACTGGGAGAAATTAATAACAGACACAGAAGCAACTTACCACGACCCGAAAAAATTCTGGCGAAAAATTAAAAACCTAATGGGAATCTCAAGCAACGAGTCAAACTACATTTTAAATAGCAACCAAATCAAATTAACTGAACCCAAAGAACAAGAACCTGAATTCAGAAAATACTGGAGCAAAATTTTTCAAATAAGCCAAGAAGACAACCTGAACTTCTGTATGAATACCGAGCAACAAGTAACCAATCACATGACACACACAACCCACATCTGGCACCCAAGTCCCAGCATAGACACACACGCTTTGGACGATCTTTCCACACTGATTCAACCAATCACCGCAGAGGATATTCAGAAAACAATAATCAGTTTCAAAAATAAGGCCCCGGGCATCAGTAAAATTAACAAACCCATACTCCAGCATCTACCAATCAACATGATGCACCAACTCAGTCACATTTTTAATGCAGCACTTGCCTCTGGCTACTTCCCAAGAAAATTTAAAACAGCAATCATCAGACTTATATCAAAACCAGGCAAATCCCCAACCCAAGTAGCAAACTACAGACCAATCTCTCTCCTAGAAATACCGGGAAAAATCCTAGAAAAAATAATTAACCGCCGACTGAGAACACACCTCGAATTTGAGGAGAAATACAACCCCAGACAGCATGGATTTAGAAAACATAGAGGAACCCATACAGCCTTAGCCCTAATTTACGAAAACATAGCAAACGCGATGCACAACAACGAACAATGTAACGTAGTACTAAGGGACGTAGCTAACGCATTCGACAAGGTCTGGCACCTAGGACTCAAATACAAAATTACCACCCAAGAACTTCCCAACAACTTTACTTCCATTCTCTGCAACTTCCTCGATAATAGAGAGGCCAAAATTATCATAGGTAACCACAAAGGCCCAAGCTTCAAATTATACAGCGGAGTACCACAGGGAAGCAACCTCTCGCCAACACTCTACACAATATATACGGCGGACATGCCACCTCCTGTACACGGAGAATATGTAGCCTATGCTGATGACGTCACACAAATCATCCGATATCCAGGCAAGGGCAAACAGATGATGGCAAGGATAACAACCCACGCCATCGAGCAAATCAACGAATATGAAAAAAATGGAAAATTAAAACCAATACACAGAAACTAATGATAATACATATTGCCAGAAAAAACCCTACACCAATCACAGTCAACAACGTACCTATACAATACTCCAACCAAGGTAAAATTCTGGGACTCAATAACAAGAACAGGCATAGCAAAACACGTAAAACAACGCAAACAGACTGCCCAATCACAACTCACGAAACTGAGACGATTCAGCAAAATGGACACCAAAATTCAACTACACCTATACAAAGCACTTATCCGCCCACACCTAGAATATCCACCAATACCACTCAACACGATCAGCAAATCCAGTCAACTCAAACTTCAAGCAGTACAAAACAAAGCTATCCGTAGAGCATCAAAGCAACTTCCGCCATACACCACCAAAATACAAGAACTTCACGAATTATTCGATATCGAACCACTGAATATACGTACACACAGCCAAGCACAGAGAGTATGGACCAAACTTGAAGAGATGGAGGATCCATTATTCTCCAAGTTAAAAGAAGAAGGAACAACTAAAATACACAGCTGGTGGCCTAAGAGCTTCCATGCTGACATTACAGAACAAGAACCACTCTACACAAAGAGATAAACAAATAACACTACCACAGGACAAATAAAAATTAACACTCACTACAATAATGAATATCTAGCTAGCTTAACTCCTCCCCCCTCCCTCCTCAACCTCCTTCCCTGAGCGGACGGGCCTGTGCTGCGCGCTGCCGCCACCCAATCATTTCAACTCGTCTCCGCTAGGTGGACAGCCCACCTGCTATCTACCCCTCCCACTCTTCTTCCCGTTTCCACGCTTTACTTCTCTCTCTCTCTCCTCTCCTTTCCCGGTGCAAAGTCATTTGCCACTTTACTTCATTATCATCATCATCTATCATGGATGATAGAGAGTGGTAGTAACTCTCGACAGGAGCTGCCATGCACAGGCCAACCGGCCTATTGCAGACTCCTTATTTTCTTATGTTCTTATGTAATCACAACACCGGGTCGGGCCAGGGTCAGGAAAAATTTAATGAGATCAATGAATACAAACAAGGCTAGTACCCTCTGCATCCCGGGGGGTAATCCGGGAGTGAGACAGATAGTTCACAGCCATTGAACAGGGGAGTGGACCACATAACTAAGAGTTCTTCACATCAAGGGAACGACAACAGCTAAGTGTAAAAACTCTTTTAGTTTTTTAATAGAAGAATTGGAAGTTAGCATAGTCAGGGACAGGGCTGACAAGAAAGGCGCGAAAACCTTAATTGTTGGCAATTCCCAGGTTCGGTACCTGGATAGAGTTTTTTGTGATAAAAATAAAAATAGGATGAGGGTTTGTTTACCAGGGGCCGGGGTGGGGGATATGGTTGAAAGGATGGAAAATATCTTGTCTGGTAATAATATACTCGATTTAGTTCTGTCAAGCAGAGAAAACCTCACTAGTAATGTCGAGTTTGGGAACGAACTTGCTAACAGCGATCACAAAGAAATATGATTCCAATTAGAATTACAATTTAATGGCAATCGCAAGGGAAATTCCACGAAAGTCCCAGATTTCACAAGGGCAAACTTTGATAGGTTGGAAAGGCAGCTAAGAGAAGGGTTTCACGTTTGGGGATGGATTACATGACCTCACATGAGGTGACCTCACACAATATACCCACAGAGGGCGACCTGACTTTACCTGGAGACCTGACAACGATTTCCTCACAAAATATGACGGTTTATAATATTATTTGGCAAAGGAAGGCTATACAGTAGGTAGGAGAATAAATCGTGGTGAAGTTTACCTACGAACTTTTTATAAGGTATTGGCCAGTAGGACGACCGAGATACGAAAAGCGGAGGAATAATGAACTGAAGGTAGCACAGGTGGCAAAGTCAAACCCCAAGGGATTCTTTCCAAAATGTCAAACTAAAACGCGAGAAAAATTCGACCAATACAGTCAGATACCGGCGAGTTAACTGAAAACGACGGAGAAATGATCAATAATCTGAATACATACTTTTCAACAGTTTTCACCACCGAAAATTTGAACATGACACACGAGGCACCGACTATATACAGAGATAGTGAAGAAAATAGATTAAGCGAGATAGTGGTGAATAGTAACGATGTTAGTAAGCAAATCGACAAGCTAAAGCCTAATAAGTCGCCAGGCCCCGATGATATATTTGCAAGAATATTAAAGGGATGTAAGGAAGAGCCTGGTATGCCCTTAACAAATTTGCTTAACATGTCATTAAAAGCAGGTGTAGTGCCAGAATTCTGGAGGATAGCGAATGTAATACCGATTTTCAAGAAGGAAGATAGATCACTATCCTCTAACTACCGACCAATCAGTTTAACAACAATTGTAGGCAAATTACTGGAAGCAATAATTCCAAACTCTATTTGAAATCACCTGGGGAAGCACAAGTTGATCAATGATTTCCAACATGGCTTCATAAGCGGGCGTTCATGTCTAACTATTCTATTAAAATTTTTGTCAGCTGTTTTCGAATCAGTAGACGAGGGGCACAACTATGATGTGGTATATCTTGACTTTAGCAAATCCTTCGACAGAGTCCCCCACGAAAGACTAATAAGAAAAGTGGGGGCTCACGGCAATGGAGGAGATATTCTAAAATGGATTAGTGCGTGGTTACAGGGCCATCAGGTCACGGCTGAGTCACAGAATGCTAGACTTCGAGGATTCATTTCTAGGAGTGTAGGTGGAGACAACTAGGGGACCTATTATCATAGGCACAATGTACCTACCTGCCAGACGTCCTTAATTACCCGAACAATACCTCAACCAGTTGCTATGCCACAAAAAACCAACATACATCATAGGAGACTTAAATGCCCGCCACGCCTTACTCGGACACGGTAATGAGAACAACGTCGGTGTGGCGCTGTATGGCAACATGAGAAGGGGAAAACTACAACACCTCGGGCCAGATTTCCCGACATTGATCAGACGTGCCAGTGCCACAACACCCGACATAATCCTCTCTAACAACGAGGCCGTCCTGAACAGGCACGTTACCGCCGGACAAATCAGTACCAGCGATCACCTGCCAGTCGTCGTGACGCTCTCATCCAATCCCATCATGATCCCCGCCAACATCAGGTCAAACCTCAAACGGGCAGACTGGGACTCCCTCAAGGAGTTTCTCAGTCTCAAGCAGGGGAGAAACCTGGAAGAAGCTAGCCGCAACGACATCGACGACGCGGTCGAACAATGGTACACGGATGTGAAGATGAAGATGGATAACAACATCCCGACCACCACTCACAGGACCATTCCCCATCCTCACACTAATCACCAGCAGAGGCAGCTCAGTGTCCAGTACGATCACGTGAGACAGCTAGCCAGTATCCGAGGGTGGACGCAAGAACTGAGATGCCGGTACCGAGAGCTACAGACGGACATCCAGCACGAGAGCAAACGTCTACATGAACAAAAGTGGGCCGCCTCGGTGTGGGAGGCAGCCAACAATTACCGCGATTCTGCTGCCTTCTGGAAAGGGATAAAGCAACTGATGGGTTCCACCTCTAGCACGGTCCCTTACCTGCTCGACCAAAACAACTTGAAAATATTCGAGGAGGAAAACCAAGAACAACTACATCGGCGATATTTACAGAAGATCTTTACCATTAGTGAACAGGAGAACGAAGGCTTCGACAGGGAGTTTGAGAAGGACATTTTAGGCCAGTTGCAGGACCATCAGCACCTGCTCTAGCCGCTCCCACGGACTGGCTTCACCAGACTGGTGGACGGCAATTACTTGACAGAGCGCATAGTTCCCGCAGATGTGTCAGCCGTCATAAAAGGGTTTAAAAACAAGTCACCTGGGCAAAGCCACAATAACAAGAAGATCCTGGCTCAACTCCCAGACAACATGATAGAGAAACTTCCTCATATATGCAACGCTTGCCTCGCCTCTGGATACTTCCCTAAGATGTTCAAAATCGCCGTTATTCGCCTCATACCAAAAGCAGAGAAGCCTCCAAACAAAATCGAAAACTTTCGACCAATATCGCTGCTAGAGGTACCTGCCAAAATCTTCGAAAAAATAGTAAGCAAGCGGTTCCGGATGTATCTGGAGGACGAAGACGTGCATAATCCCCGCCAGTTCTGCGTCCGCCAGTATCGAGGCACATCCACCTCCATAGCCCAGGCCTACGAGCAGACCGCCAATGCCATGACTGGCCGCCTGTAGTGCAACATAGTACTGAGGGACGTCAGCAAGGCGTTTGACAAAGTTTGGCACGCAGGGCTGCAGTATAAGATCATACAACTGGGGCTACCCGAAAACCTGACGCGCCTTTCTGTGCAACTTCATTACTGACCGCAGAGCCAAAATCAAGATGCAAGAACACTTTGGAGAAGAATTCTCATTCTCGAGCGGCGTGCCTCAGGGCTCTTGTCTCTCACCAAGCCTTTACATACCCTACACCGCTGACCTGCCACCCACAATCGTGGGCAGAGAGTACGTCATGTATGCCGACGATATAACGCAGATCGTCACCTGCCCAGGAAGGTCCACGGCAAGGATGGTGCGACTCACTGCTCGATCAATAGAGGAGATCTTGGAGAATGAAAATAAATGGAAAATAAAAACAAACAAAACGAAATTCGAGGTCATACCCATAGCCAATTCAAGCCGGCGCCATTGATGATCGACGACGAAGAGATTGAGTACTCTAAACAAGGCAGGCTGCTCGGCCTCATCATCTCTCGGACGGGCATCATTTCCCACGTGAAGGACAAACTAAATAAAGCCAAAGTCGCCGCAGCCAAATTAAAACGTTTTAAACTGATGCCTGAGAAGATACAAGTTCACCTGTACAAGGCGCTGGTGAGGCCTGTGTTGGAGTACCCTATGCCCTCATCACTGAATTTCACAACAACCTAAACTTCAAGCTCAACTGGGTCAACCCATTAGCCCACCCTACCAGGAGACAGTGAAAACCATCCACCTAAGAAATAAAATAGAGGCCCTCAACGTCAGGTTCCATCGCCTAAGGAAGAAGGTTTGGGACAAGCTCCTGGACGACCCTCACAGCCCAGACCACCTACGCGGGGAAGACATCAACGGAGGGCGACCCCACCTGTTCAACACTGGAATCTACCGCGCTCAACAACCACCAACCCATCTATATCACTGATGTTCTGTAGATTAAAACAGATATAAGTTTAACGATCGCAACGTAATGCAACAAGATTTTAACAAACTTGTAATTGTAAAAAATCAATCTAGTCATTGTCTACTAAAGTAACCATTGTGCTACCTCATCAATAATCCTAGGTTAGCTTAGTTAGCCAGCAAATTCTGTAATATGTAAAACAACGGGTGTCGTCCTCCTTTATTTAACTCCTTAAACTTCTTTTCCAACCTTTCCCCTCACGACTATATATTGTGACTTCTCTATCCCTCATGTCTGGCTGTGCCTTGAGACCCAGCATGCCTTCCATCCATTCACCACCTTAACCTACAAAAAAAGAAAAAGAAAAGACAGGAAACAGCGAGTGAGCATTAACGGCACTAAATCCGATTGGAGTAACGTCACTAGTGGAGTTCCCCAAGGCTCAGCACTTGGACCATAATTATTTATTAAATACATAAACGACATTGATATCACCGTAGACAGCAACATAAGTAATTTGCTGACACTAAACTAGGGAGCGTAATTAAATCTGACGAGGACTCCACAAAACTACAGGAAGATCTAAAAAAAAATTTCGAATGGTCTGAAAAATGGCAGATGAAATTAAATGTGGACAAATGTAAAGTACTTAGTCTAGGAGATGTAAACAGAGAAAGCAGATATCAGATGAACAACGATGTTATAGAGAAATCCGAATGTGAGAAAGATTTAGGAGTAATGATAAGTAGGAATCTTAAGCCAAGTGAGCAATGTGTACTTGCTCGAAACAAGGCTAATAAAGTACTTGGGTTCATACAAAGGAATTTTAGATACAAGATTGGAGAGGTCATCCTAAAACTGTATCTTGTGCTTGTGAGACCTCACTTGGATTACGCAGTTCAATTCTGGTCACAGCATTATAGAATGGATATAGAATCCCTAGAAAAAATTCAGAGGAAAATGACAAGACTAATCCCGGGCATTAGGAACCTTAAGAACAGAGACAGGTTAAAGCATCTTAATTCGCACTCCCTCGACAGACGTAGAGTGAGGGGCGATTTCACAGAGGTGTATAAATGGAAGTCAGGGCTAACAAAGGGGACATTACGAAGGTACTCAAACTATCCAACCAGGAGCGAACTCGTAACAATGGTTTTAAATTTGACAAATTTAGATTTAGGCGCGAAATAGGTAAACATTGGTTTGGAAATAGAGAAGTGGATGAATGGAACAAGTTACCAAACATCATCATTAACTCGAATGCGCTCGATAGCTTCAAACATAGGTAGATGGATATATGAGCAATTGGGGATGGATGTAAATGGGACTGCCTAGTTTGGGCCAATAGGCCCCCTGCCGTTTTCTCCATTCTAAGTTTCTAATGTTGTTCCTCTCAGACCGTTGTCAGTGTATTTAAAGTGTGCACCATTAATAAACAAGAGAAGTGGCTAAGAAGTGTTTACCTTAAGAGCCTACCACTTAAGAATTCCAGAACTTAATTACACGATATGGTGTAATAGAAATACAGTATAACAGCCGGGTCCAGTGACGCAACTAACCGCGGCCAGGATTATTGATGCAACTAACCAAGTACAGGTCCAGCGACGCAACTAACCACGGCTAGGTTCAGTGTCGCAACTACCACGTCCAGCTTCAGTGAAGCAGCTAACCATGGCTAGGTCCAGTGACGCAAGTAACCACGGCCAGATTTTATGCCACAACTAACCACGGCTAGATCCTGTAGTACAACTAACCACGGCCAAATGCTGTGGTGCAACTAACCACGGCCAGATCCTGTTCCACAATTAACCACGCCCACATCCTGTGGTACAACTAACCACGGCCAGATCCTGTTCCACAATTAACCACGGCCAAATCCTGTAGTACAACTAACCATAACCAGATTCTGTCCCACAACAAACCTCTGGTGTCCCAAACCCGGGTTAGGGACACAGTTTGTTAAGTTCAAATCATCCACGAGACACACACACACTCTCTCTCTCTCCCTATAGCATACGAATATATTGATGTAAAAAGTAGAGTTAGTGAATATATTGCTGTGCTAGGTAAACGAATACATAGTACAATAAGTAGAGCCCATGTAATAAATCGTTGCAATGAATAGAGCACACTAATACGATGTTTCAGTTATTAAGTACCAGAAAGCAGCTGTACACAAGTAGGAAAACCGAAAACACATGTTGGCACGACTTCCTGTTTTATCCACAAAGTAAACAAACTGTTGCATCAACCACCTAATTACTTAAACACGGAGGAAAGAGAGCTCAACAGGTATGGACATATTAAATGCATTGTGTTAGGACTGGTAGAACTTGCTAACTCAGGTAGGTAAAGAGTGAGATGAAATGATGAAGCGTGCTACTTATGGCAGAGCTCTGTTATACACAAGAGAAATGACAAAAAAAAACATGAAACCTCTGTTGGTATAGCTTCCAGACTGAGTCGATCCATGACTCCTTAGTTAAATTCTCTCTTAACTGATTTGTAAGTTAAATTTTCCAATCTTAACTG
>NW_024751187.1:0-9791 GCF_018991925.1 Homarus americanus
ACTTTCCCGAAAAGTAGATAGATTTTCTACTTTTCGGGAAAGTAGATTATCGACTTTTCGGGGAAGAAGATTTTCGAATTTTGGGGGAAATATTACCTAATTTTGCGAAGTAGATTATCATAGAAAACGGGAAATTTGTATCATAAAAAATGGGAAATATCTACTCTCCGGGAAAGTTGGTTATCTACTTTCCCGAAAAGTAGATAGATTTTCTACTTTTCGGGAAAGTAGATTATCGACTTTTCGGGGAAGTTGATTTTCGAATTTTGGGGGAAATATTACCTAATTTTGCGAAGTAGATTATCATAGAAAACGGGAAATTTGTATCATAAAAAATGGGAAATATCTACTTTCCGGGAAAGTTGGTTATCTACTTTCCCGAAAAGTAGATAGATTTTCTACTTTTCGTGAAAGTAGATTATTGACTTTTCGGGGAAGAAGATTTTCGAATTTTAGGGGAAATATTACCTAATTTTGCGAAGTAGTTTATCATAGAAAACGGAAAATTTGTATCATAAAAAATGGGAAATATCTACTTTCCGGGAAAGTTGGTTATCTACTTTCCCGAAAAGTAGATAGATTTTCTACTTTTCGTGAGAGTAGATTACGCACTTTTCGGGGATGTAGATTTTCATAATTTTGTGGGAAATATTACCTAATTTTGCGAAGTAGATTATCATAGAAAACGGGAAATTTGTATCATAAAAAATGGGAAATATCTACTTTCCGAGAAAGTTAGTTATCTACTTTCCCGAAAAGTAGATAGATTTTCTACTTTTCGGGAAAGTAGATTATCGACTTTTCGGGGAAGAAGATTTTCGAATTTTGGGGGAAATATTACCTAATTTTGCGAAGTAGATTATCATAGAGAACGGGAAATTTGTATCATAAAAAATAGGAAATATCTACTTTCCGGGAAATAGATTATCGACTTTTCGGGAAGAAGATTTTCGAATTTTGGGGGAAATATTACCTAATTTTGCGAAGTAGATTATCATAGAGAACGGGAAATTTGTATCATAAAAAATAGGAAATATCTACTTTCCGGGAAAGTTGGTTACCTACTTTCCCGAAAAGTAGATATATTTTTATTTCTTTTTGCAGAAAACAGTCACTTTTAGATGAAAAACAGTGTATTTAGTTAGCTTTACTTCTATACACGAAAAACACTCACTTTTTGATGAAAAAAAATACATTTAATCAGATTTACTTCTTTTTCACGGAAAACGCCAAATTTCTTTTCAAAACACTGTTTTGTAATCTATTATACTTCTTTTCAACGATAAGCCCTGTTTTCTGTTTAAAACATTGTTTTGAAGTTAGTTATGCTTCTTTTCACAAAAAACACTCTTAGATGAAAAACAGTGTATCTTAGTTAGTTTTACTTCTTTCACGGAAAACTTACTTTTAATTGAAACACTGTGCATTTCTGTTAGGTGTACTTTTTTAAACGGGGAAATAGATTTTCGAATTTTGGGGGAAATATTACGTAATTTTTGCGAAGTAGATTATCATAGTAAATGGGAAATTTGTATCATAAAAAATGGGAAATATCTTCTTTCCGGGAAAGTTGGTTATCTACTTTCCCGAAAAGTAGATAGATTTTCTACTTTTCGGGAAAGTAGATTATCGACTTTTCGGGAAGTAGAAATGGGGGAAATATTAGCTAATTTTGCGAAGTAGATTATCATAGAAAACGGGAAATTTGTAACATAAAAAATGGGAAATATCTACTTTCCGGGAAAGTTGGTTATCTACTTTCCCGAAAAGTAGATAGATTTTCTACTTTTCGTGAAAGTAGATTATAGACTTTTCGGGGAAGTAGATTTTCGAATTATGTGGGAACTATTACCTAATTTTGCGAAGTAGATTATCATAGAAAACGGGAAATTTGTATCATAAAAAATGGGAAATATCTACTTTCCGGGAAAGTTGGTTATCTACTTTCCCGAAAAGTAGATAGATTTTCTATTTTCGGGAAAGTAGATTATCGACTTTTTGGGGAAGTTGATTTTCGAATTTTGGGGGAAATATTACCTAATTTTGTCAAGTAGATTATCATAGAAAACGGGAAATTTGTATCATAAAAAATGGGAAATATCTACTTTCTGGGAAAGTTGGTTATCTACTTTCCCGAAAAGTAGATAGATTTTCTACTTTTCGTGAAAGTAGATTACGCACTTTTTGGTGAAGTAGATTTCCATAATTTTGTGGGAAATATTACCTAATTTTGCGAAGTAGATTATCATAGAAAACGGGAAATTTGTATCATAAAAAATGGGAAATATCTACTTTCCGGGAAAGTTGGTTATCTACTTTCCCGAAAAGTAGATAGATTTTCTACTTTTCGGGAAAGTAGATTATCGACTTTTCGGGGAAGAAGATTTTCGAATTTTGGGGGAAATATTACCTAATTTTGCGAAGTAGATTATCATAGAAAACGGGAAATTTGTATCATAAAAAATGGGAAATATCTACTTTCCGGGAAAGTTGGTTATCTACTTTCTCGAAAAGTAGATAGATTTTCTACTTTTCGTGAAAGTAGATTATCGACTTTTCGGGGAAGAAGATTTTCGAATTTTGGGGGAAATATTACCTAATTTTGCGAAGTAGTTTATCATAGAAAACGGAAAATTTGTATCATAAAAAATGGGAAATATCTACTTTCCGGGAAAGTTGATTATCTACTTTCCCGAAAAGTAGATAGATTTTCTACTTTTCGGGAAAGTAGATTATCGACTTTTTGGGGAAGAAGATTTTCGAATTTTGGAGGAAATATTACCTAATTTTGCGAAGTAGATTATCATAGAAAACGGAAAATTTGTATCATAAAAAATGGGAAATATCTACCTTTCCTTGAAAGTTGGTTACCTACTTTCCCGAAAAGTAGATAGATTTTCTACTTTTTATTAATAGATTATCGACTTTTCGAAGTAGACTCTCAATTTATTGGAAATATTACCTAATTTTTTGCGAAGTAGATTATCATAGAAAACAGAAATTTGTATCATAAAATAGAAATATCTACTTTTAGGAAAGTTGGTTATCTACTTCCCGAAAAGTAGATAGATTTTCTACTTTTCGGGAAAGTAGATTATCGACTTTTTGGGGAAGAAGATTTTCGAATTTTGGGGGAAATATTACCTAATTTTGCGAAGTAGATTATCATAGAAAACGGGAAATTTGTATCATAAAAAATGGGAAATATCTACTTTCCGGGAAAGTTGGTTATCTACTTTCCCGCAAAGTAGATAGATTTTCTACTTTTCGTGAAAGTAGATTATCGACTTTTCGGGGAAGAAGATTTTCGAATTTTGGGGGAAATATTACCTAATTTTGCGAAGTAGTTTATCATAGAAAACGGAAAATTTGTATCATAAAAAATGGGAAATATCTACTTTCCGGGAAAGTTGGTTATCTACTTTCCCGAAAAGTAGATAGATTTTCTACTTTTCGGGAAAGTAGATTATCGACTTTTCGGGGAAGAAGATTTTCGAATTTTGGGGGAAATATTACCTAATTTTGCGAAGTAGATTATCATAGAAAACGGGAAATTTGTATCATAAAAAATTGGAAATATCTACTCTCCGGGAAAGTTGGTTATCTACTTTCCCGAAAAGTAGATAGATTTTCTACTTTTCGGGAAAGTAGATTATCGACTTTTCGGGGAAGTTGATTTTCGAATTTTGGAGGAAATATTACCTAATTTTGCGAAGTAGATTATCATAGAAAACGGAAAATTTGTATCATAAAAAATGGGAAATATCTACCTTTCCTTGAAAGTTGGTTACCTACTTTCCCGAAAAGTAGATAGATTTTCTACTTTTCGTGAAAGTAGATTATCGACTTTTCGGGGAAGTAGATTTTCGAATTTTGTGGGAAATATTACCTAATTTTGCGAAGTAGATTATCATAGAAACGGGAAATTTATATCATAAAAAATGGGAAATATCTACTTTCCGGGAAAGTTGGTTATCTACTTCCCGAAAAGTAGATAGATTTTCTACTTTTCGGGAAAGTAGATTATCGACTTTTTGGGGAAGAAGATTTTCGAATTTTGGGGGAAATATTACCTAATTTTGCGAAGTAGATTATCATAGAAAACGGGAAATTTATATCATAAAAAATGGGAAATATCTACTTTCCGGGAAAGTTGGTTATCCACTTCCCGAAAAGTAGATAGATTTTCTACTTTTCGGGAAAGTTGATTATCGACTTTTCGGGAAGTAGAATTGGGGGAAATATTACCTAATTTTGCGAAGTAGATTATCATAGAAAACGGGAAATTTGTAACATAAAAAATGGGAAATATCTACTTTCCGGGAAAGTTGGTTATCTACTTTCCCGAAAAGTAGATAGATTTTCTACTTTTCGTGAAGGTAGATTATAGACTTTTCGGGGAAGTAGATTTTCGAATTATGTGGGAACTATTACCTAATTTTGCGAAGTAGATTATCATAGAAAACGGGAAATTTGTATCATAAAAAATGGGAAATATCTACTTTCCGGGAAAGTTGGTTATCTACTTTCCCGAAAAGTAGATAGATTTTCTACTTTTCGGGAAAGTAGATTATCGACTTTTCGGGGAAGTAGATTTTCGAATTTAGGGGGAAATATTACCTAATTTTGCCAAGTAGATTATCATAGAAAACGGGAAATTTGTATCATAAAAATGGGAAATATCTACTTTCCGGGAAAGTTGGTTATCTACTTTCCCGAAAAGTAGATAGATTTTCTACTTTTCGTGAAAGTAGATTATCGACTTTTCGGGGAAGTAGATTTTCGAATTTTGTGGGAAATATTACCTAATTTTGCGAAGTAGATTATCATAGAAAACGGGAAATTTGTATCATAAAAAATGGGAAATATCTACTTTCCGGGAAAGTTGGTTATCTACTTTCCCGAAAAGTAGATAGATTTTCTACTTTTCGTGAAAGTAGATTATCGACTTTTCGGGGAAGTAGATTTTCGAATTTTGTGGGAAATATTACCTAATTTTGCAAAGTAGATTATCATAGAAAACGGGAAATTTATATCATAAAAAATGGGAAATATCTACTTTCCGGGAAAGTTGGTTATCTACTTTCCCGAAAAGTAGATAGATTTTCTACTTTTCGTGAAAGTAGATTACGCACTTTTTGGGGAAGTAGATTTTCATAATTTTGTAGGAAATATTAGCTAATTTTGCGAAGTAGATTATCATAGAAAACGGAAAATTTGTATCATAAAAAATGGGAAATATCTACCTTTCCTTGAAAGTTGGTTACCTACTTTCCCGAAAAGTAGATAGATTTTCTACTTTTCGTGAAAGTAGATTATCGACTTTTCGGGGAAGTAGATTTTCGAATTTTGTGGGAAATATTACCTAATTTTGCTAAGTAGATTATCATAGAAAACGGGAAATTTGTATCATAAAAAATGGGAAATATCTACCTTTCCTTGAAAGTTGGTTTTCCTACTTTCCCGAAAAGTAGATATATTTTTATTTCTTTTTGTGGAAACAGTCACTTTTAGATGAAAAACAGTGTATTTAGTTAGTCTTACTTCTATACACGAAAAACACTCACTTTTTGATGAAAAGAAATGCATTTAATCAATTTTACTTCTCTTCAACGATAAGGCCTGTTTTCTGTTTAAAACGTTGTTTTGAAGTTAGTTTACTTCTTTTCAAACAAAACGCTTTTAGATGAAAAACAGTGTATCTTAGTTAGTTTTACTTCATTCACGGAAAACTTACTTTTAATTGAAACACTGTGCATTTCTGTTAGGTGTACTTTTTTATACGGGGAAATAGATTTTCGAATTTTGGGGGAAATATTACCTAATTTGCGAAGTAGATTATCATAGAAAACGGGAAATTTGTATCATTAAAAATGGGAAATATCTACTTTCCGGGAAAGTTGGTTATCTACTTTCCCGAAAAGTAGATAGATTTTCTAGTTTTCGTGAAAGTAGATTACGCACTTTTTGGGGAAGTAGATTTTCATAATTTTGTGGGAAATATTACCTAATTTTGCGAAGTAGATTATCATAGAAAACGGGAAATTTGTATCATAAAAAATGGGAAACATCTACTTTCCGGAAAAGATTGTTATCTACTTTCCCGAAAAGTAGATAGATTTTCTAGTTTTCGGGAAAGTAGATTATCGACTTTTCGGGGAAGTAGATTTTCGAATTTTGGGGGAAATATTACCTAATTTTGCGAAGTAGATTATCATAGAAAACGTGAAATTTGTATCATAAAAATGGGAAATATCTACTTTCCGAGTTATTATCTACTCTCCCGAAAAAGTAGATAGATTTTCTACTTTTCGTGAAAGAGATACCTTTTGGGGAAGTAGATTTTCATACTCTTGTGGGAAATATTACCTAATTTTGCGAAGTAGATTATCATAGAAAACGGGAAATTTGTATCATAAAAAATGGGAAATATCTACTTTCCGGGAAAGTTGGTTATATACTTTCCCGAAAAGTAGATAGATTTCTACTTTTCGGGAAAGTAGATTATCGACTTTTCGGAGAAGTAGATTTTCGAATTTTGGGGGAAATATTACCAAATTTTGCGAAGTAGATTATCATAGAAAACGTGAAATTTGTATCATAAAAAATGGGAAATATCTACTTTCCGGTAAAGTTGGTTGAGTTTCCACTTTCCCGAAAAGTAGATAGATTTTCTTACTTTTCGGGAAAGTAGATTATCGACTTTTCGGGGAAGAAGATTTTCGAATTTTGGGGAAATATTACCTACTCTTTTGCGAAGTAGATTATCATAGAAAACGGGAAATTTGTATCATAAAATATGGGAAATATCTACTTTCCGGGAAAGTTGGTTATCTACTTTCCCGAAAAGTAGATAGATTTTCTACTTTTCGGGAAAGTAGATTATCAATTTTTCGGGGGAATAGATTTTCGAATTTTGGGGGAAATATTACCTAATTTTGCGAAGTAGATTATCATAGAAAACGGAAAATTTGTATCACAAAAAATGGGAAATATCTACTTTCCGAAAGTTGGTTATCTACTTTCCGAAAAGTAGATAGATTTTCTACTTTTCGGGAAAGTAGATTATCGACTTTTGGGGAAGAAGATTTTTAAACCTTGGGGGAAATATTACCTAATTTTGCGAAGTAGGATTATCATAGAAAACAGGAAATTTGTATCATAAAAAATGGGAAATATCTACTTTCCGGGAAAGTTGGTTATCTACTTTCCCGAAAAGTAGATAGATTTTCTACTTTTCGGGAAAGTAGATTATCGACTTTTCGGGGAAGTTGATTTTCGAATTTTGGGGGAAATATTACCTAATTTTGCGAAGTAGATTATCATAGAAAACGGGAAATTTGTATCATTAAAAATGGGAAATATCTACTTTCCGGGAAAGTTGGTTATCTACTTTCCCGAAAAGTAGATAGATTTTCTAGTTTTCGTGAAAGTAGATTACGCACTTTTTGGGGAAGTAGATTTTCATAATTTTGTGGGAAATATTACCTAATTTTGCGAAGTAGATTATCATAGAAAACGGGAAATTTGTATCATAAAAAATGGGAAATATCTACTTTCCGGGAAAAGTAGATAGATTTTCTACTTTTCGGGAAAGTAGATTATCGACTTTTCGGGGAAGAAGATTTTCGAATTTTGGGGGAAATATTACCTAATTTTGCGAAGTAGATTATCATAGAAAACGGGAAATTTGTATCATAAAAAATGGGAAATATCTACTTTCCGGGAAAAGTAGATAGATTTTCTACTTTTCGGGAAAGTAGATTATCGACTTTTTGGGGAAGAAGATTTTCGAATTTTGGGGGAAATATTACCTAATTTTGCGAAGTAGTTTATCATAGAAAACGGAAAATTTGTATCATAAAAAATGGGAAATATCTACTTTCCGGGAAAGTTGGTTATCTACTTTCCCGAAAAGTAGATAGATTTTCTACTTTTCGTGAGAGTAGATTACGCACTTTTCGGGGATGTAGATTTTCATAATTTTGTGGGAAATATTACCTAATTTTGCGAAGTAGATTATCATAGAAAACGGGAAATTTGTATCATAAAAAATGGGAAATATCTACTTTCCGGGAAAGTTGGTTATCTACTTTCTCGAAAAGTAGATAGATTTTCTACTTTTCGTGAAAGTAGATTATCGACTTTTCGGGGAAGAAGATTTTCGAATTTTGGGGGAAATATTACCTAATTTTGCGAAGTAGTTTATCATAGAAAACGGAAAATTTGTATCATAAAAAATGGGAAATATCTACTTTCCGGGAAAGTTGGTTATCTACTTTCCCGAAAAGTAGATAGATTTTCTACTTTTCGGGAAAGTAGATTATCGACTTTTTGGGGAAGAAGATTTTCGAATTTTGGGGGAAATATTACCTAATTTTGCGAAGTAGATTATCATAGAAAACGGAAAATTTGTATCATAAAAAATGGGAAATATCTACCTTTCCTTGAAAGTTGGTTACCTAATTTCCCGAAAAGTAGATAGATTTTCTACTTTTCGTGAAAGTAGATTATCGACTTTTCGGGGAAGTAGATTTTCGAATTTTGTGGGAAATATTACCTAATTTTGCGAAGTAGATTATCATAGAAAACGGGAAATTTATATCATAAAAAATGGGAAATATCTACTTTCCGGGAAAGTTGGTTATCCTCTTCCCGAAAAGTAGATAGATTTTCTACTTTTCGGGAAAGTAGATTATCGACTTTTTGGGGAAGAAGATTTTCGAATTTTGGGGGAAATATTACCTAATTTTGCGAAGTAGATTATCATAGAAAACGGGAAATTTGTATCATAAAAAATGGGAAATATCTACTTTCCGGGAAAGTTGGTTATCTACTTTCCCGAAAAGTAGATAGATTTTCTACTTTTCGGGAAAGTAGATTATCGAATTTTTGGGGAAGAAGATTTTCGAATTTTGGGGGAAATATTACCTAATTTTGCGAAGTAGATTATCATAGAAAACGGGAAAATTGTATCATAAAAAATGGGAAATATCTACCTTTCCTTGAAAGTTGGTTTTCCTACTTTCCCGAAAAGTAGATATATTTTGATTTCTTTTTGCGGAAATAGTCACTTTTTCACGGAAAACGCCAAATTTCTTTTCAAAACACTGTTTTGTAATCAATTTTACTTCTTTTCAACGATAAGGCCTGTTTTCTGTTTAAAACGTTGTTTTGAAGTTAGTTTACTTCTTTTCACACAAAACACTTTTAGATGAAAAACAGTGTATCTTAGTTGGTTTTACTTCTTTCACGGAAAACTTACTTTTAATTGAAACACTGTGCATTTCTGTTAGGTGTACTTTTTTAAACGGGGAAATAGATTTTCGAATTTTGGGGGAAATATTACCTAATTTGCGAAGTAGATTATCATAGAAAACGGGAAATTTGTATCATTAAAAATGGGAAATATCTACTTTCCGGGAAAGTTGGTTATCTACTTTCCCGAAAAGTAGATAGATTTTCTACTTTTCGTGAAAGTAGATTACGCACTTTTTGGGGAAGTAGATTTTAATAATTTTGTGGGAAATATTACCTAATTTTGCGAAGTAGATTATCATAGAAAACGGGAAATTTGTATCATAAAAAATGGGAAATATCTACTTTCCGGGAAAGTTGGTTATCTACTTTCCCAAAAAGTAGATAGATTTTCTACTTTTCGGGAAAGTAGATTATCGATTTTTCGGGGGAATAGATTTTCGAATTTTGGGGGAAATATTACCTAATTTGCGAAGTAGATTATCATAGAAAACGGGAAATTTTTATCACAAAAAATGGGAAATATCTACTTT
>NW_024751188.1:0-5998 GCF_018991925.1 Homarus americanus
AAAAAATCGCATACACTTCCATGCACAAACCATACACACACATACACACACACACACACACACCATACATACACACACCATAAACATACACACACCATACACACATACACACACACACACACACACACCATGCACACACCATACAAACAAACAAACACACACCATATACACACACACACACACACACAATGCACACACACACACCATGCACACTCACACACACACACACCATGCACACTCACACCATGCACACACACACACTAATTGTTTTAATTTAGTTCTTGGAACTCTTAAGTGGCAGCGCTTGATGTAAACACTTCTTGGCATTTTCTGTTTATCTAGTAGCAGGTATACTCACAGATGTAATATGAGAAAATAAATTATGAATTCTGTCCAGGGAAGTGTTGTGAATATGACCTTGAGATAACACTTGTGTTAAGTGTGAATTTCCCTGTCTAGTGATATGTCCAACTACTACTCTGGGCCGCGAGACAGTGGTAGTGATTACAGATTGCCCACGAGGGGGCTAGTTTATTGGGCACCCCCTTACATTCTGTGCAAGGTGAAGCGCAGAAGCGTTTACAGTGCCCAACTGGGAAGCATGCGGAGTTCATGTTTGCCTTTATGACTCATGCATTAAGGGCGTAAAAGGCCTGAAGGGTCATGGGTTTTGTCAGCAAGTTACATAAAGTGACAATGATGAGTGTGTGGGGGGAAAATTCCCGGTACAATTTATCTGTTTATGGCAAAGTGTGGCAGGTCCCTATTAATGTGAGCGGTGTTTACTGAATCAGCTGACCCTGGCTCGACCTTTTGAGAGACGCAAGCCAAGTGATCTAAGAGTCGTGAATAACATGGTGAATTACTTGGTGTTATTCATTTGGGTGAATATTTGTATAAATCAAAGGTGCTGTCACACACACACACACACACACACACACCACACGTGGCACACCAACAACACACAGTTTCTGAGAAGGAGTTTGAGATTGTATTTAACGAAGTCTTAACTGGGAAAATGTTGTATGGCTTTTGTTATGGGGTAAGTTCTGGCGTGAACATTAAGACTATTTTCATAATTTTTTGTAACTAATATTTTTATCTGCCTGGTACAATTATTTATTAATTTGTATTGTAAGTTATGTCTTGATAGTCGATGTAATGTAACAATTTATTTTTTGTGTTAATGTTCATATAGATTGGTTCAGTGTTGCGGCTCTGACTCGTCAACGATGTTAATAAGCTCTTGAGTACATACTGCTGGTGAAACTATGTTATATTAACAACACGACAGATAAGTACTATAATACCTTAACATTTAACAATAATTCAGCCTTAATTTAATTTTTTCACCAACTTAAGACACATAACCCAGAAGGAAGTAAGACGGGCAACATAACGCGGGATATCGTGGCTTCACTAAGTGCAAATTATGGAACTTGAGGTAACACATTATGGGAAAATGCGAGCCCTGCTAAGTGGTTCTCCTCAACATGGACGCAAACATCAGATGGACAAAGAAACAGAAGAACCCCGGATATACATTCATTTATTCTACAAAACAGTTACGTAAACGAGCGTTAAATACGTTTAAGTAATCACAGTTTACGAAGCTGAAGTCGAGATATTAGAAGATGAAGAAGACTTTAGCATATCAGTATACCCCACGACCGGCGCCAGGATGTTAAGTGTGCCATCAGGGTATATTAGCGCTGAGAGACGGGTGCTATCGTGGTATATTAGCATACCTTCACCCTGAATGGTATATCAAAAAGTACAGGATTTACTTCACAGATATTTAGTTATATCTATCGGTATATTATATATATTATATCAATATATCTGGGTATACCATATATGGCATCAGAGTATATCACCGTTTGCCATCATATTCTCTAAATAACCTCAAAATATACCCCCGAATGTTTAATATCATACACTATAAATGACACTGTAGTATGTTAGTATATAATCAGGGTATAACATAAATAATATCAGCATTGTTTAGAATATCATATATATTAAGCGTGAGGAATGGATGTATATGATTCAATATATCACAGTTACATAAAGCGGTATGTCAGCTCATCAGCATATCACTAGAATGACATCAGAGTATAGGACACTATACTCCAATAAATACTGTCAGGTATCTAAGTATATCAGGGTAATCACTGAGAAGTGTCTGAACATATCAGCATATTCCTTGACTGGTAACAAAGCATATCAACATACTCAAAGTATAATCAATGTCTCCGGAATAAACAAGCCAGTGACAGCAGCATATATTTCTGAAAATCAGCTGTGAAATATGTTCAGAACAGCCCAAAGTATACTATAATACTAAGCAACATTTGAAATATACCAGTATACTTCTTAACAGTCAGGGAAAAAATCATTATACAGATTAGTGTCCTCGAAGCAGATCAACTTGTCTCCTGCTTTCTGGGACCCATTAGTGGCATATCAGTATATCCAAAGAGACACATCGGAGTATATTACCATATATCCCAAGTGCCATGAAGGGATATCAACATACCTGAGTATATTAACTAGCTCTCATAGTCTTCCACTCTCTCTTAGATCCATCAGAATATGTCAGCATATCACCCTATCTTCTGAAGGTCCAGTTTACCTTGTTCCGAAAGTATGTCGAAGCGTACTAACAGATCCCCTGAATGCCTTGAGAACATATCAGTATACTTCTAGGTTAATTCATATCATATCAGTATATCCCCTGAATCTAAGGTATAGCTAACCTCATTTCAAATTATTATTAGAGTATGTTAACATATTCCCTTAGAAGCATACCAGCATATCTCTTATGTCATTACAGTCAACCAGTATACGCTCAGAGGTAGATGCAAGCATATCAGGGTATATTAGCATACCCTGTAAGAGAGATATGAGCCTAGCTACATAACTAAGTATATCAGCATACCCCATATGCTCTTATAGTACATCAGCACACCCTCTGAGAGACAGAACCATACCAACATATCAGAACATATTAGTATATCCTTTAGAGTGATATGAACATAATGGCATATCAGATGACAAGAGTATATCAGCATAGTCTTTGAGGAGCATATCAGACCAACCTAGCATAAGCTCTTTAAGATAGATGGGAGCATATCTTAAATAGACTGGAACATACCAGAGCATATTAGCATATTAGCATATTAGCAAGGTGGAGGAGGAGGAGGAGGTAGGTAGTTCCACCCCACCAGGCATGCCATATAGTCAAGATAATGTAAATGTGTTCTCATGTTTATTTTGTATGGCCTAATGTAATATTTTGTTTATATTTCGGTCGTTTAAAATGCCAAAGTTCAAACTGATGATCTCAAACATGTCCTAAATCTTTTTGCCTCAACCTACATTCTGTAACCTATTTAGGTAGATATCCCCACACATAACACTGACTATGTATGTTGCAGCATGGTTATCAAGATATTGCACATTATGTTCATGTAATACTATATCAAACGGAGAAATTTGAAGAGTTTACACCACCTGTACTCATTAGTCGCCAGGTGAAATGTTTAGGTAGATTATATTTATTTAATAAATTAAAGTTTCAATACCAAGATGCCCAATAAGAGTCCTTTCAACCTCAGGAAGGGTCTAAAGACTTTCTACCGAGTCCACCCGAGTAGCCAGAATGTCCATATGTAATTACTAGAAACCAAGGTTACACCTTGATGTAATACTTCATTTATTGCCAAACTTTATAGGGAAACATTTTCACAAAGAATTTCGTTACAATTTCACATAACAAGTCATATTACAAACGTTCTTCCATTACAGTTAAACTTGCAATGTCAAGATATTTTTTCACTCAGAGAAAGTATGCGCCATCATCACTAACCACACACACAAAGACAAACTCCTGTATCCAGATTCTCAAAAGTTTATAAATTAAATTTTCCTAAAATTAAAACAGACAATACATCTATTTATCATAGAGTATGTGAACAATATCCATATTAGTTGACCATCTTTGATTATATAATTAGTTAGCTTCATAGTGTTAAATATCAGTCAAAAATGAAAATAATCTACAGCAGACCAAAATATATCAACATTGTATTTACTTTCCAGCACAAGTCTAGAAAATGACACAACTGACATCTACATAAAGTGACTGAAGGGTAGAGATCAATACCTATGTTACTTTGAGTCGTAAGAACACACAGAGCTGCTCTATGATGCTTACCACAATACACCTCAACCAGTTTCTCATTCACTAAGGTCAAACAATAAATCTGGTCCACAAACACACAATCAGAATTTATTAGAACACAATAATTACTGTATTACTGTATTGAGGCGAATAGTCTTATGGTGTTAAGATGGTTCTTAAGCCATACAAAGTAAACAAAAGGTATCCAATATCTGCCTCGGTTGACGATGATCTGCAGACGTTAAAAGTCCTCTCCTCCACCTCACCTGACAAAATTGTTAATTAAGAAGATTACTAAAGATTAAACCTCCCAGCTTATTTCCTAATCTTAAACTACCCATTACAAGGGAAGAAGTTAATAGGTAGGCAGTGGTGGTAGGGCAGGCCAGGCCAGTCAGTCAGGCAGGACAGTGAAGAATCTTGAGGATAACCAGAGCTAATCTCACATGAGCCAGTAAGACACTTTGAGAGCGATACGCAACAGAAGCCTGATAACAAATGTACAGTATATACCGTTTGTTGTGTCAGTAGCTCCATACACCACTTATTAACTTACTCATTCAATGTCAGAAATATTTACTTCTCTAACAGTTTTCTATGGTTCAAATCATTATAATACTACCTTGTAAAATCAAATGATCTAAATCAAACTAAACTTATCCAAATTAAACTTATTAGCTAACAAATCCTTCTAAAACACGATATATGCAAATCAAAAGTTCTAAATTCAACTTAACTTATCGAAATATAACTATTATAACTAAACCATTTTAATTAAACCCAACCTAAACACCCGCGAAACAAACAGAAGGAAAAAACACTAAAACAGGAGGCTCGCAACCCAATAACCCAGTAAAGAATCATATCAATCCACCAAAGAAGTTCATACAATATGATCCAAACCACCAATTGAGAACAGCCAAAACACCCCTGAGAAACAATGCACAATTTATTATTTATTTATATTATTTTCACTACCCCATTCCCACACATAAAACATCACGCCAAAGTCCCAACAGCCATTTGTCTAACGATTCAAAAAGCTATAAAAAATAAATAAATAAATAAAAAAATAAGCATCTTTGTTTTCCAACCATACCAAGCCACACATACCAAACACACTGAAACCAATAACAGAGAGGGCAAAATACCAGGAGCAAGACCAAGAAAGATCAAACCACAAAGTCACAAGGAGAGCAACAAATGAGCTACCTAGAGAATCACAATAGAGGTCCACAAGGAGGATTTAATCAAATACACAAGTCCACAGCTGAACCAGCACAGAAAACCCCAAGAGTCAATCATCTCACGGACTGTAATCAAGCCATGTATATGGAACAATATACCTCACATTATCCATTCCCTCAACAATCATAGTGTAAATAAAACGACACCTATAAAGAAGGAATAAAGAAAACACGCAACAAACATAAAAAACAGAAATACCCACACACGTAATCCCAACCCATCCAAACCAAACCCAACCCTATTCCCACTCTGAAGCCACTATTAGTACAAAGTTGGTTTGGTATCAGAACACAAACACTTGTATAAAAGGTATTTAAATGATGGCCATGATGCTTGGCTTTATAAACTAGAAGCTAACAGTTCAGAACAGAGTCAACAGCTTGCATTATGCTGCCACATCAAACAGAGCTACTTTAAGGTCATATCACCACATTTTGCACGGAAAACAAAACAGGAAGTTGACATTAAAAATGGAAAAACATCATACTTAGATACTTAAGGAGAAAAAGAGAGCTACTTAAGATACTTAAAAATAAAAACAATTTCGATACTAAATTAGACAAA
>NW_024751189.1:0-15481 GCF_018991925.1 Homarus americanus
TATGATGTCAAGCTTGTCCTTGGCTGCTGCTTCTTGTAGGAGGTGTTTCTTGTTTTTGATGCCCTGAGCATTCCATGTTAGGATGTTCAGGGTGCTGACGTTTTCCACCACTGTTTCATCGGGGACTTCTGGTGGTCCTCGATGGAGATGTCCAAGTTCGATTCCAACTGAATCAGGTCCATGTCTTCGTGTTCTGTGGTTTTTGCCTTCTGGGCCGTGGTTCGGTTCAGGGGAGTTGAAACGTCCAGTTTCTTTCTGGGAGCTGTCGGTATCTTAGGAGCTGTCGGTGTCTTGGGTTCTCTGGTGGCCTTCTTCGGTGTAGAGTGTACCTCGGCTGTTACTCGTGTGCGGACCGGCGTGGCTTCCTCCACTGAGGTGGCTGGAGCTGTGGCGACTTGCCCGAGGACGCTCCCCATGAGTATTTGGAGCTGTGTGGGTTGGATCTTGTGGCCCAGTAGTCCGGCTAGGCCCTCCGCGAAGGTCGTCAGTACATTGGCTAGGTCTGATATGTGTATCATTCCTTCTGGTGGCTTGGTGTGTGCTTCTTTTGTCTTTCTCGTGGTTGTCGTTCTCTGCTGCTTGGGTGGCTGAGGTGTGGCTGTAGTGAGGCCAGGAAACTGGGCTGCACTTTGGGTGTTGACTGGCTGAGGAGGTTGTCTTTGTTGTTTGGGCCTTTGGGTTCCCCACACGAAGGTGCTTGGTGGGGCTGGTGTGTAGGCGGTGGGGGCCGGTCTTGCTGCTGGTCGGTTTGCCTGGACCCTCTTTGTTCTCTCGGAGCATCCAGGATTCCAGGCGTGGTGTTTGCCCCCGCAGTTGGCACACTTGGGGGCAATTTTTTCCCCATTTTTCAGTTTGGTGAGGCAGGACTGTGTGCCGTGCATCTGTGCGCAGACTGCGCAGATTTCCCTGTACGTGCACCTTGTCTGATGGTGCCCGTATTTCTGGCATCTGAAGCATCGCAGGGGCTCTGGGACGAAGGGCCTCACTTCGTAGATCCCCCAGGTTTTGAGGTCTATGGTGCTGGGGGTGAGCCGTAGTGCGTTATGAGGACTTGTTTCGTGGTGGCCGTCTTGTCGGACAGGGGAGAGCATCTCTCGGCTTTTAGGATCTTCGGGTGGTTCTCCAGGGGTTCGAGAGGTAGTTCCTTTGGGTAACGGAGGACTACCGACTTCATCAGTTTCTGGGCGGGGTCTAGCTTGGTTGAAGTGATGGTGGTGGTGTTTTGTAGGTAAGTGTCGAGGGTGGTGGCGGAGTTCTTGTCTTTGGGGTGAACGATCATCTCCCCCTTTAGGTTGGGCCGCACTGAGAACTTGGCCAGTGGGTTTTGCTTTTCCATCTCTGTGACGGCGGCATATGTTGTTTTTGCGTCCGTTTTCGTGATTCGGAATTTTGGCAGTGTCGTTGGAGGTGAGCTGGTGGTGGTGATGGGTGCCTTTTGGGCTGCTTGACGGCATTCGTTTCCCGAAAAGGCACGTCGGCGTTTCTTGTTTTCTACCTTCGTCCAGTTGTCCTCAGTGGCGGTAGCAGTGGTGGTGGAGTTGTTGGAGGTGGTGGCAGTGTTCCTATTTTTCAGGGGTTCGTTGAAGGCGCGTAACTGGTCTGCTTTCTCTGTGCGAAGCCTGTCGTAGTTCGGGTCGTCAGGTTGGCGGTTCAGGCGGGGGTCGCGGTTAGGAGGGCGTACGCGCTCCATAACCGGGTTTTTTTGTTTTTTTTGTTTTTGTTTTTGTTTTTTAGATCCTACCTATTCCGGTTGAGTAAATAGCAGAGGAATTACAGCACTCCCCACTGGCTGGTGGTCGTAGAGTGGTTCCTGAGCTTCTCTCACGGAGCCCCGATTGGGGAAGCCTACTTCCTAGTGTATGTGACTGCTCACTTATAGACGTGAGCTAAGTGTGCCTATTTGGGAAGGATAAGGATTGCGACCCTCTTTCCAGGTGGACCCGCACGATCACGGTTTTCCTGGAAAGACTCGGCTGGGGAGGGTTTTGCTCCGACCCCCTTTCGTGTTCACAATCTCCTGGGAGGGAGGTGAACAGTTACAGGGGGGACCGCAGGACGAATACACTTTTGAGGGTGCAGGTCCCTAGGCCAGAGCGAAAAGGAAAAATGGTAGTAGAAGGAAAAGAGCTCAAACCACGCCGGGAATATCGCGCTATAACTGCTCTCCAGCTGGAGTGTGGGTCACTCACACCACCAGTGGGGAGGGCAAGCTAATGCTCGATAAACCGAGAACGCTCGTGAGTTGTTGTGGACGATGACAGTCGTGGGTGGTCCGGTCCGGGAAGATGGCCAACAATGGTACAAGGGAGAGGGCGGTCTTCAGAGTTCCGGGTCCAGCAGGAGGTCTTGTTGAGAGTTCTTCTTCGTTCGGGAGCGATGTGATGAGTGGCGGCCCGGCAGGCGGGCGGGCTTATATACAGACATTCTCCACCTCAGTGGCCACCTCATTGGCCACGAGTGCCGCATGCGTCATCCGCAAGCTACGCCCCACCTCCAAGAGGGAGGGACGGCCTTGGATGAACGATACTACCGCTGCGTCCACAGCACGCCACCTACTCCCACCAAACCGTGGGCGAAGCCACATTGGAGCCAGGACCACCACAGAGAGCAGACACGCAGAGCGACGGGGAAGCCGGAGATCAAACGGACATAGCTGATTCGCTAGTTCTGGGACCTCTCCCACCTTCCCACCAACCTTGGAAATCACAAGCACCTGACTCCATTCTCCAACTGACAATTCTGTTGATTCAATCGACACATTGAGCCTCTCCTACAGTATCGGAACTCCCTTAGGAACCCCGAATGCTGCTGAGGGGCTTGGTGTGAAGAAAGAGTCAGCAGTAAGTTTTCAGACCTTTTTCTACCACTCTAACCTTTATCTTCCGTGCCGTGAAAGGACCTATTCCCCTGTCAGTTGACGTACAGGGGAGTATTCGTCTGGAAACGCCCTCTGTCCCCACACCTCGCTAGTGCGTGTTTGTGTGAAGGGCGGGGGGTCAGCACAGCCTGCCGATTCGCCTGGGGACCTCTGTGATAGTGCAGGGCCTCCCCTACGTGAGGGGCGCAGGAAATTAGGGACAATTTGTTAGGGGAGATCTTCATAAATCTCCAATTCCACCAGTCAACATGCCTTCAATTAAACTCAAAGTGGACCGTACCATCCAACAGTGCACAGACCTCGCTTCACTCATTTTCCAGCTGACTTTGATCTTCCAAATACGTTCCTTCACCAATGACGACATTATTAAAATATTTGTACAGAATGACGAAGACGCCGACCTATTCCACTCCCCAGCATTGAACAAAAAACTAAAAGACAATGGCTTAACGGTCCTCAGCTCACCCGAATACCGCGCAAAATGCACCCTCATATGTAGAAAAATCATCCCCCATATCCTTGACAATCCTAACCTATTGACAGAACTCAACACACACAACACCTCCCAAATGACATATGCAGCCCGGATAGGAACTCTCCCCATGTTGAAAATCACTACAGCTACACAAACTGACGCCATCAAATTGAAATCCAACGGAATTAAATTCGGCAATAACATCATCCCCTCACATAACATCGAATTCCAACACTACATCCCAGTCCACCAATGCTACAACTGCTATCAATTTGGACATACCACCAACCGTTGCAGTAACTCACTAACCTGTTCAAAATGTGCCAATCAAGGCCACTCATACAGAAACTGCACTGCCACTGTTACTAGATGCTGCAATTGTAAAGGCCCACACTCTGCCGTCAGCAACAAGTGCCAAATCAGACTCAACAACAGCACAACACCTCTCCCTCCCCGCCTACGCCTACCCTCACCTCCCACTGCACCTCCTCCTCCTCCCCACCACTCACTCCCTACTCCCACGACTCTCTCCACCCGCACTTGCTGGACCAACAACCTGACCGCCCCCCTCCCTTCCCCTGACACTGACGCAAAAATCACCACCATCATACTTCTGGCACATTCCCTAAGCAACGGTAATAGATCACTTTTTCTAAATCTGGTAATCGAGGGTTTGAAGGCTAACGGCCTCCCTACCATAAACATTCCTGACTCCTTCAGAACCGGTCCCGACCTCATCTTCCCCACTGCCCCCATCTCCGACCGTACCAACATGCCCCCCCCACCCCCCAGAGAATCCACTGTCTCCCTCCTCCCCTCCACTTCTGCCATGCCTACACCTGACTTATCTCACCATTCTACCATTACCTCACCCCCCAAAGTAATCAGTCCAAAACATACCGGCCCCTCCACCTCGACCTTGCCTACACCCGACTTCTCCCACTTGACTATGTTGAACTCCCGGACCACGAACACCCAAACCAAACCCGATCCTCCCCTAACACCCCAGACTCCCAAGAATAAAATGGCAGCCCTTCCCCCCACAGAACTAGTGGTCAAGACCCCTAGACCAAAGAGGAAGAACACCTCCCCCCTGTCTCCCTATACACCTGACAGCAAAAAAATTATTCAATACACTCATCCAACCAAATCAATAATCAAAGTAAACCTATACGGCACTACCCCAAAGGAAACAGAAATCAACCCCGACACGAACCTAGCACACTCCCCTCAACCTCCCGACTCCCCCACACACAGGACAAAGCCCCTCTTAACACTACAACTCTCAAAAACCAAATCAAACATACCCAACTTCTATAATCAGCCACCTCGACAAAATCGACTTAACTCAAGACTGAAACTTAACCTATATCTCACTCTCATCTCCGTTCACAATTTGACATAGCTCAAATCTGCCTCCTGCTATTACTAAACAACTCTCCTACGATACACTCATCCTTCCTCACTACGAATACTTTGACATTTCAAACTCAAAGATTCTAAACTCTTTCTCCAACTCTCTCCATTTCTCTCTGACATAGCTAAAAGACCCACAACTCTCAGAACCTAATCAAACATACCCAACGTCTGTGACATCCAATTCTTAATAAAATTGACCTAACTCTAGACTGAAACCACTCAACCTATATCTCATTCTCGTCTCCGTTCATAATTTGACAAAAAAGCTCAAATCTGTCTGCCGCTATTACTAAAAACTCTCCTACGATACGCTCATCCTTCCTTACTATGAATACTTTGACATTTCAAGCTCAAAGATTAAAAAACCCTTCCTCCAACTCGCTCCGTTCCTCTTTGACATAGCTCAAAGACTTTACCTTCATCTCTCTCCAAACAACCCTACGACTAGCAACATTTCTATATTTTCACCTTCTCTGTTTGATTTGATCGTGTGCTGCCTGTGCGTCCGTCCACCTGCGTTTCTCGGCTTGCGCCGCCGCCGTGGCGGGGCGGTTCTTCCTACGTTTTACCAACACTGCCTGCTAGGACGACAATCAGAACACCCGCGTTGGCCCTTTGCTTGCCCGGACCTGCTCCCGCCCTCCCTCTGCCTCGTCCTGATTGTTGTTGTTGCACCCTCACGGGCATTTTGCCTACCCCCTCACGCAAGCGGTGTTTAGCCACTGCACCTGTTCTCTCCTTCTAAAATTCACTTCCATCCTATCTTTATTCTTCCTCTGAACCTCCTTCCCCCCTGTCACTAGCATTTTTCTAGTTCTAGGCGAAGCCACACCAGGACCACCTGTAGTAGCAACCACAACAACATGACTGGACGAGGCAAAGGAGGCAAGGGACTTTGAAAGGGTGGCGCCAAGCGTCATCGTAAGGTGCTTCGTGACAACATCCAGGGTATCACCAAGCCCGCCATTCGTCGTCTAGCTCGGCGTGGAGGTGTTAAACGTATATCCGGCCTCATCTACGAGGAGACCCGCGGCGTCCTCAAGGTGTTTCTGGAGAACGTCATCCGTGACGCCGTCACCTACACCGAGCACGCAAAAAGGAAGACCGTCACCGCCATGGATGTGGTGTATGCCCTGAAACGGCAGGGCCGCACCCTTTATGGTTTTGGTGGTTAATCAACCTGATGGACGGGCGCACACCACCACCACCACCACGACAAACAAATATACGGACCTAATTTTAGGTCCACATTTAAATCACTAAAGAGTTGGTTAGACACTGAGTAAATCGTTGAAAATATATCCAATAACATGATCCTCTCTAATTCTGGATTTGTGGTATGAGTATAGGTTGTGCGTGAACGTGTTGGAACCACTTCCTAATAATTGTCAGTCAGTCAACATTCACCTAACCTCCAGGTACCTCACCTAACTTCCTGTAGCGTCACCGAACCTCACGAAATGTAACCCAATGTAGTTTATAATCTATCCTAACATGACATAACATAACCACGCACTATATTACTTCGGTAAGAGTAATGAGTTTTAATACACAAAGTTGCAGTTATCATTCATTCATACATACATACATACATACATACATACATACATACATACATACATACATACATACATACATACATAACATGCTAGTGGCAGGGGGGGATTGAAGTGAATTTTAGGAGGATAGAATAGGTGCAGTGGCTAAACAGCGCTTGCGTGAGGGACTTTAAGCAGCAACTCGCCTGGATGCGGCAGGATAGAGTCAGGTCAAGCGTCCGGTGCATGTTGGGTTCCGCCATTGTTTCTCAGTGTTTGGTCGGCTTGATTGTGTGTGTTGTTTTCTTGTTTGGAGGAAATGTCTTGGTATTCTTCTTCTTAGCTTGAAGTTGATTTTCTTCTAACTCTTCTCCTCTTGTTGTTCGTCTTCCTCGTGTCTGCTATCATTCTGTAAAGACTCTCTATATGTATGTAGGTATGAGTGAGTAACAGTTGCCGGTTACAGTGATACTTCATATTCGCTGGTGTTGTACTGTATGGCTTCGGTATTTCTTAATATACAAACGGCACCGTTAGGGGATTGAGGTATTTAAAAACCAGCCTGCATTACTTATATATAGAAATAAATAATGTGGCTTTGACAATAATGACGACTACTCTCTCCTACCTTCCCCAAACAAGGGCTTTTCGAAAGTATACATTGGACACAAATGACTTAGTACATCATAAATTGGTGGTTTAAAAAAAGCCCTCATTAGAGAAAGGTGAAGGAGCACACAGTGAACATACAGATTAATGTTTGCACGCGTAGATCATGTAAGGTGAGATGTTGAACACCAGACACGTAGTGTAGTAACTCCCTCACAGATGGCGTTATGAGGGGCCTGATGATGTAGCAGTTACCTCACAGATGGTGTTATGAGGAAATTCACATGATGATGCTGTAGCAAAACATTCACTACGTGTTGTCGTAGCATCTTGGGGACACCACGTGGTCGACATGACTCACTCATTCAAGTGGGTGAGGTGTGGTCCCAGGCCTCTCTATCGTGGAGTCTCAGGGGAAGTATAACTGGGTACCTGGGACCTCACTGTGTGAAGGTGGTTAGCTAGCTTGGGTAAGACTCAACTGCCGAGTTGTTTTTCACTGAGTTAAGCACTGTTCACCACTATTCATCACTGGTTCCATTCCTTGGCCAAATGAGATAGTACCTTATGGCAAGAACTTGTTGATAGTCCGCTGGGGAGGAGGGTTCAGGGGAGTGAGTTGGTATGGGACCAACATATAAATAATAATAATAATAATAATAATAATAATAATAACGGTTTATTGAAAGAGCTTGGCAGCCAGAAGACTGAAAATATACAGTTACATATTTGGGGAATGGGTTACGAATTACAAATAATATACAAGTAACATGAGTGACACAAATAAGACATATAATAACTAGCTGGGGAAAAGCTCAAACTACAGTTCATTTCAACATAGTGACAGTGCAAGGAGTAGTGTTTACTGGGAGTGAGTACACTGATTTATTACAAGTTATCGATAATTTTTACAATGGTTGGGACTGGGCTGTTCTTATAGCGATCAGTTCGTGCACGTATGGGCTGGGCTGGATGCGGTTGTGGTGTCGAAGAGCAATTCTCGGACTAGGGATCTCAGGTGGTAGTAGGAGCCGGTGTCGGGGATGGTGTAGAAGCTTCTTACCAAATTTGCAGATGAGGTCGTGGTGATGGTCAGTGAGAGTCTAAAGGGTCAGTGTGTTGAGCGCTTCTTGATATGTGGAGTAGGAAGGGTAGAGAATAATCTTGCATGGCCTCTTTTGCACTTTTTCGAGGTGTTTACGTTGTGTGGCATTTAGGGAGGAAGACCAGGTGGAGGAGGCATAGGTGAGCTTGGGAAGTATGAATGTTGTGTAAACACTGAGGAGCTCGTGTGCAGGACCACCGAGGGACTTGAGTCGGCGTAGGAGGTGGAGACGGAAACTGGAGGATTTGATAACTTCACTGACGTGTGGTTTCTAATTTAGTTTGTTGTCTATATGTATGTGTGTGTGTGTGTGTGTGTGTGTGTGTGTGTGTGTGTGTGTATACTACTGTACTTTTTAGATCCTCCTACGCAACCTAACCTATTATAGTTAAGTATAGTAGGCTATACACTATTTTGTTAGTATGTGTTATAAAATGAAATTGCATGTTATTATTATTAATATTATTATTATTAATATTATTATTATTATTATTATTATTATTAGTAGTAGTAGTATTATTATTATTATTATTATTGTTATTATTATTACATGTTAATATAATACTAAGTTGCCCGCCAGATTTCCTCAGAGATGGGAGGAGCACATTGGCGGCGGTGTTGTTTATACTCCGCCCGATTACTGATTCCTATTCACCGAGCCAGAGCTGGCGGGCGGCGTGTTATGTGCCACGTTTTGTTTCCCATTGGGCGTACCGCTCAGCTGGGGAGTAGGAGATTTCATAAAAAGAAAGTTTGAGTGGAGAGCACACCTTTTCCTTCACATACAGTTATCTTAGACCATCTACTAGTATAATAGTTTGCACAAAAATACTCTACACTCTTTCTAGGTTGTTGCTATTTTTTTTTTTTTTTTTTTTGACTTCTCATCAGATTGTGCATTCAACTAATATACACTATTAGTGTGTTTATTATTATGTTTTATAGTATTATTTCGTATAATATTGGGTAACACAATTAGAGTCACTAGTATAGTATATTATTGGGGTTTATAGCAGTTTGTGGTCTAATAGTATCATGCTTTATGAGTGGTGTTCTATGTAGTGATGATTAGGCAATAAAATATGCTTTGGGGGTTTATAGCAGTTTTTGTGGTCTACTAGTATCATGCTTTATGGGTGGTGTTCTATGTAGTGATGATTAGGCCATAAAATATGCTTTTGGTTTATTGCTAACAAGATATACTTTGCTCTACCGCTGTAGTGCAAAACATGGTGAAACTTACATACACCGTTAATAAAGTATTGATGGAAGAAGAAGAAGAAGAAGAAGAAGAAGAAGAAGAAGAAGAAGAAGAAGAAGAATAAGAAGAAGAAGAAGAAGAAGAAGAAGAAGAAGAAGAAGAAGAAGAAGAAGAAGAAGAAGAAGAAGAAGAAGAAGAAGAAGAAGAAGAAGAAGAAGAAGAAGAAGAAGAAGAAGAAGAGGAAGAAGAAGAAGAAGAAGAAGAAGAAGAAGAAGAAGAAGAAGAAGAAGAAGAAGAAGAAGAAGAAGAAGAAGAAGAAGAAGAAGAAGAAGAAGAAGAAGAAGAAGAAGAAGAAGTAAGAGGAAGAATTGTGGAGGGAATGAACAGTGAGACAATGTAAAGCCTCCGGGATGGCGGCAGCGTTTCTGTTATTAATATATAATAAGACAATAGGAAAATATGTTGTTGTCTCTACCTGTATTATTACCTTTGCGATAGCATGGTTCAATTTTGGGAGGACATAGGAAGGAGCAGGAGGTTAGGAAGGAGCAGGAGGTTAGGAAGGGATTTGTAGTGGGAGAGATAGTGTCTGTGATCCTCGGGTCACCACTCCTCGGATTGTGTCAGTTCAAGTTTAGAAGCTCCAACAACTTTCCCTGAATACGAATTGGCAACCTTTCGATTTACAACAGGTACCTACTTACTGCTACAGTAGGTAGGTGAACAGGGACCAAGGGGGCTAGGAAGAGTGTCCAAACAACTTGCTCCTGCCTGCCTGTGTGATGTAGTCGTGGCCAGAATTAGGTTAGTATACAGACACATCTGGCTAGTTAGTAACGCTGTACCCATAAAGGAACACTCAGCATGTAAACTTGGTGATACACCTTTAAAGCACTACTATATTATTGAATGGGACACTGTCAAAGACTTCAGGCCACCTCACTTATTGTATCTTGAACTATGTCATTACTTCATTGAGGACATTACATTCTTGCTCTTTATCCCAAATTGGCTAGCCCACACTGGTAAATGTGTACTGTACTGTCAATGAATCTGATGTATTTCTTTGTGTATGAACCTGACTGAAAATAAGGTCGCCTCCCTGCTGCTGCTGCTGCTGCTTCTTGCGCCCTTCTAAGTCCCGTTTAAGTCCCCCACCCCAGGCCCCCACAACCGCCCTTCACATCTACACCATTCAAAATCAATTTCACTCTATTTCCACAATACTATGCTAATTACACGTAAAATAGAGTGTTATCCTGCAAAACGTTGATGTCGTATATTTCTCTCTTTAAGTGATATCCTGTGGCTCCGAAAGGAGCCTGTTTGGTTAGGTTGTCTTGTGTGAACGAACCTTGGGTTCTTATTTCTTCTCTGTCTTCTTGGGGAGGAGCACAGCTTGGATGTTAGGAAGGACACCCCCTTGGGCAATGGTGACTCCAGACAGGAGCTTGTTCAGCTCCTCGTCATTGCGAATGGCAAGCTGAAGATGACGTGGGATAATGCGGGTCTTCTTGTTGTCGCGGGCGGCGTTACCGGCCAGCTCGAGCACTTCTGCTGCCAGGTACTCCATGACGGCTGCAAGGTACACAGGGGCACCTGCACCAACGCGCTCAGCATAGTTGCCCTTACGCAAGAGACGGTGGATTCTACCCACGGGGAACTGGAGTCCGGCCCTGCTAGAACGGGACTTTGACTTGCCCTTCACTTTGCCTCCCTTGCCGCGTCCTGACATGTTGCTGCTGCTGCTTTTCGTGATAGGAGTTAAATTTCCGCCCGCCACCTTGGTCTTTTATACCAAGCTCAGGATCAGGCCAGGTGGCCGTCTCGCGGACCCAACCAATGTAAGAGAGCCGTAGCTGCAGCCAGTCTGATCCTGAGCGGCCCGCTCGGTATATAAGGAAAAGTTAGTCGGGCCAGTTTTCAATTCTCTCGCTCCGCGCCACGAGTAACTGTGCCGCCATGCCTCCCAAAACTTCCGGAAAGGCTGCCAAGAAGGCTGGAAAGGCCCAGAAGGCCATTGCAAGGGTGACAAGAAGAAGAAGCGCAGGAGGAAGGAAAGCTACAGCATCTACATCTACAAGGTACTGAAGCAAGTGCACCCCGACACAGGAGTCTCCTCCAAAGCTATGTCCATCATGAACTCTTTCGTGAACGACATCTTCGAGCGCATCGCTGCCGAGGCTTCCCGCCTGGCGCACTACAACAAACGCTCCACCATTACAAGTCGGGAAATCCAGACAGCTGTCCGACTCTTGCTGCCCGGTGAACTGGCCAAGCATGCCGTGTCTGAGGGCACCAAGGCTGTCACCAAGTACACCTCTTCCAAGTAAGAGGTTACTTGTGCACAACAAACACGCCATCCCACTACTACAACTTAATCGGCTCCATCGGAGCCACAGTTACATGTTAAAGAGACAGTTACCGACAGTGATATATTGAGAGGGAAATAAATAAAAAAAAAATTATAATAATCTGCATTCTCTATTGGCGTAGAAACCGGACTAAATCGAAACATAATAAATAAATAAATAAATTCTGCGTGGAGTAGTTGTACACCCACTGCAAAGTGACATACATGGAGTGTGTTTGGGCTTCATTTCTTGTTTGCAGCACGCCTATTTCATGTAAACAATTTTTTTTTTTTTTTTTTATTGTATGTTCTTTTATTTTATTTATTTATTTACTTACTTCTTCTTTATATATTTATTTGTTACTAGCTCTTGTTTGTTGCACCCACCCACCTCCCGAATTGATGACCTACTATACAATCGTACCTCCACGAATGTTACCAACTTACCGTTAGGCGATTTGGGTAACCGAAATTAACGCTCTCCGACCACCAACCATTTCGATTGTCATGAAAATTATCTTCAGAACAGTTCTTTGGCCCTGAGAAGGGCCGAGTTATAGATGTCTGGTAGGTTTTGTTGTGCTTTTTGTTTTTCCCCAAGGAAGAGGACTTAAGCACGCTCTCCGCGGATGCGCCGGGCCAGCTGGATGTCCTTGGGCATGATGGTAACGCGCTTGGCGTGAATGGCACACAGGTTGGTGTCCTCGAAAAGACCCACCAGGTAAGCCTCAGAGGCTTCCTGCAGAGCCATGACGGCAGACGACTGGAAGCGCAGGTCAGTCTTGAAATCCTGGGCGATCTCACGCACCAGGCGCTGGAAGGGCAGCTTCCTGATGAGTAGCTCTGTGCTCTTCTGGTAACGACGGATCTCACGAAGGGCGACGGTTCCGGGCCTGTAACGATGGGGCTTCTTGACACCACCGGTGGCTGGGGCGGACTTGCGAGCTGCCTTGGTGGCAAGCTGCTTCCGTGGAGCCTTGCCTCCAGTGGACTTGCGGGCAGTCTGTTTAGTACGGGCCATCTCGACGACGAAATAGTCAATACGGGCGGCCCGGCAGGCGGGCGGGCTTATATACAGACATTCTCCACCTCAGTGGCCACCTCATTGGCCACGAGTGCCGCATGCGTCATCCGCAAGCTACGCCCCACCTCCAAGAGGGAGGGACGGCCTTGGATGAACGATAATACCGCTGCGTCCACAGCACGCCACCTACTCCCACCAAACCGTGGGCGAAGCCATTGGAGCCAGGACCACCACAGAGAGCAGACACGCAGAGCGACGGGGAAGCCGGAGATCAAACGGACATAGCTGATTCGCTAGTTCTGGGACCTCTCCCACCTTCCCACCAACCTTGGAAATCACAAGCACCTGACTCCATTCTCCAACTGACAATTCTGTTGATTCAATCGACACATTGAGCCTCTCCTACAGTATCGGACCTCCCTTAGGAACCCCGAATGCTGCTGAGGGGCTTGGTGTGAAGAAAGAGTCAGCAGTAAGTTTTCAGACCTTTTTCTACCACTCTAACCTTTATCTTCCGTGCCGTGAAAGGACCTATTCCCCTGTCAGTTGACGTACAGGGGAGTATTCGTCTGGAAACGCCCTCTGTCCCCACACCTCGCTAGTGCGTGTTTGTGTGAAGGGCGGGGGGTCAGCACAGCCTGCCGATTCGCCTGGGGACCTCTGTGATAGTGCAGGGCCTCCCCTACGTGAGGGGCGCAGGAAATTAGGGACAATTTGTTAGGGGAGATCTCCATAAATCTCCAATTCCACCAGTTAACATGCCTTCAATTAAACTCAAAGTGGACCGTACCATCCAACAGTGCACAGACCTCGCTTCACTCATTTTTCAGCTGACTTTGATCTTCCAAATACGTTCCTTCACCAATGACGACATTATTAAAGTATTTGTACAGAATGACGAAGACGCCGACCTATTCCACTCCCCAGCATTGAACAAAAAACTAAAAGACAATGGCTTAACGGTCCTCAGCTCACCCGAATACCGCGCAAAATGCACCCTCATATGTAGAAAAATCACCCCCCATATCCTTGACAATCCTAACCTATTGACAGAACTCAACACACACAACACCTCCCAAATGACATATGCAGCCCGGATGGGAACTCTCCCCATGTTGAAAATCACTACAGCTACACAAACTGACGCCATCAAATTGAAATCCAACGGAATTAAATTCGGCAATAACATCATCCCCTCACATAACATCGAATTCCAACACTACATCCCAGTCCACCAATGCTACAACTGCTATCAATTTGGACATACCACCAACCGTTGCAGTAACTCACTAACCTGTTCAAAATGTGCCAATCAAGGCCACTCATACAGAAACTGCACTGCCACTGTTACTAGATGCTGCAATTGTAAAGGCCCACACTCTGCCGTCAGCAACAAGTGCCAAATCAGACTCAACAACAGCACAACACCTCTCCCACCCCGCCTACGCCTACCCTCACCTCCCACTGCACCTCCTCCTCCTCCCCACCACTCACTCCCTACTCCCACGACTCTCTCCACCCGCACTTGCTGGACCAACAACCTGACCGCCCCCCTCCCTTCCCCCGACACTGACGCAAAAATCACCACCATCATACTTCTGGCACATTCCCTAAGCAACGGTAATAGATCACTTTTTCTAAATCTGGTAATTGAGGGTTTGAAGGCTAACGGCCTCCCTACCATAAACATTCCTGACTCCTTCAGAACCGGTCCCGACCTCATCTTCCCCACTGCCCCCATCTCCGACCGTACCAACATGCCCCCCCACCCCCCAGAGAATCCACTGTCTCCCTCCTCCCCTCCACTTCTGCCATGCCTACACCTGACTTATCTCACCATTCTACCATTACCTCACCCCCCAAAGTAATCAGTCCAAAACATACCGGCCCCTCCACCTCGACCTTGCCTACACCCGACTTCTCCCACTTGACTACGTTGAACTCCCGGACCACGAACGCCCAAACCAAACCCGATCCTCCCCTAACACCCCAGACTCCCAAGAATAAAATGGCAGCCCTTCCCCCCACAGAAATAGTGGTCAAGACCCCTAGACCAAAGAGGAAGAACACCTCCCCCCTGTCTCCCTATACACCTGACAGCAAAAAAATTATTCAATACACTCATCCAACCAAATCAATAATCAAAGTAAACCTATACGGCACTACCCCAAAGGAAACAGAAATCAACCCCGACACGAACCTCGCACACTCCCCTCAACCTCCCGACTCCCCCACACACAGTCACGTAACTGCCCTTCCCTCACTTGCATACACAACACTCATACCACCACCACGCTCACAGTCACTCGACAATTTAGACCTCATCCCTGCACCTCAGAATTTCTATCTTTAAGTACTAAACAGACCAAACACTCCCCTCCCACCTCCCTTGTATTAATATCTTCCCTATAACCACACCCAACAATTTCCCCCCAAATTAAAACCTAGCCTCTCCTTAACCCTCACCCAACGATTCCCACCCAACCTAACCAAATCAACCTAACCTCTCCTCAGCCCACACCCAACGATTCCCACCTAACCTAACTAAGCTTAACCTAACCTCTTCTCAACCCCACACCCAATAATTCCCACCCAACCTAACCTTACCTGACTTGACCAATTCCCTCCTCCCCCCCCTCACTCCAAACCCCACGCCACCAACTCAAACTCAAGACCACTCTGACAAAAAAATAAAAAATAAATAAATAAATAACTAAACCACTCAACCTGCACTAACACTCCCCCTAACAATCCCCCCAAAATAAAAACCTAACGTACCCAGCCATTACTAGCAATTCCACACAAAATAAAAAAATAACCATTCTACCATTACCTAACCACACCCTATCACTCCTCCCAAAACAAAAACCTAACATACC